>NW_026646488.1:0-228481 GCF_949987535.1 Balaenoptera acutorostrata
CCCAGTGGAGCCTGCCGGTACTCGGTGTTCTTGCAGGGAATAGGGTGCCCACGCGAGGTCCTCGCTGTCTTGAAAAGCTTACTAACCTTAAAAGAAAACAGACCTGAAACTAAGGCCTCAAGGCAACTGCTCCAAGCTTCGCTTCGGCAGGGCTAGTCAAGGCTTTACCTTGAGGAAAGGCCTCACGTCAAGTTTCCTTTTAGCTCTAGAGCGTCTCAGGAGAAGCTCCCACCCTGGCTATGAAAGCACGCTGTTGATGTAAGAACACTCGTTCCCTTCCCAGAGCCTTGCCTACAGTGACTAAAAGCACGTCCTATAAACTGTTTTTTTAGGTAGCTTCAGGCAGCATGAATGGAACTTTCAAAATGGAAAGCAAGGCTTGTGCCATAAGGTCCCCGTTTCCAGCGAAACACGCAGCCTACCTCCGGTGTGATTCCTACCAAGGAAATATACACTCTAGCTACACACTGGTCCCTTCCTTGAATAAAGTTTATTTGGCACGGAGTTCTGCGTGTAGCCAACCGCCTCCCCAAAGGAGCGCTCTAGGTAGGCTATCGGGCTTAGCTTCTTCTAAAACCCTGCAGTTGTAAGAGGAAGAGCTGTGCTTTGGTTACAGCAGGAACGCAGGCCGACTTTCTCCTGTAAGGATGGGGTCTTATGGGTGTGACTTTGTAGGAGGAATGCGAAGCAGTTTGGCTTTCTCAGTGCCGCTCAGCCTAGGGCAATGAGGCAGATTTGCATGCCATGTAGGACGTGAGAGAACACATTTCCTGGAACTGTTGGAGTGCTGAGGAAATCTAGCTCTCCAAGGAAGAGTGCAGTGTGTTGCCCTCCACTCAGCATACACAGAGTGACTGGAAAGTGTTTCCGGGCCTGGATGTTTCTTAGCAGCCCAGTGGAGCCTGCCGGTACTTCGGTGTTCTTGCAGGGAATAGGGTGCCCACGCGAGGTCCTCGCTGTCTTGAAAAGCTTACTAACCTTAAAAGAAAACAGACCTGAAACGAAGGCCTCAAGGCAACTGCTCCAAGCTTCGCTTCGGCAGGCTAGTCAAGGCTTCACCTTGAGGAAAGGCCTCACGTCAAGTTTCCTTTTAGCTCTAGAGCGTCTCAGGAGAAGCTCCCACCCAGGCTATGAAAGCACGCTGTTGATGTAGAGAACACTCGTTCCCTTCCCAGAGCCCTGCCTACAGTGACTAAAAGCACGTCCTAAAACTGTTTTTTTAGGTAGCTTCAGGGCAGCCTGAATGGAACTTTCAAAATGGCAAAGCAAGGCTTGTGCCATAAGGTCCCCGTTTCCAGCGAACACGCAGCCTACCTCCTTGTGATTCCTACCAAGTAAATATACACTCTAGCTACACACTGGTCCCTTCCTTGAATAAAGTTTATTTGGCACGGAGTTCTGCGTGTAGCCAACCGCCTCCCCCAAGGAGCGCTGTAGGTAGGCTATCGGGCTTAGCTTCTTCTAAAACCCTGCAGTGTAAGAGGAAGAGCTGTGCTTTGGTTACAGCAGGAACGCAGGCCGACTTTCTCCTGTAAGGATGGGGTCTTATGATATGACTTTGTAGGAGGAATGCGAAGCAGTTTGGGTTTCTCAGTGCCGCTCAGCCTAGGGCAATGAGGCAGATTTGCATGCCATGTAGGACGTGAGAGAACACATTTCCTGGAGCTCTTGGAGTGCTGAGGAAATCTAGCTCTCCCAAGGAAGAGTGCAGTGTGTTGCCCTCCACTCAGCATACACAGAGTGACTGGGAAAGGTTTCCGGGCCTGGATGTTTCTTAGCAGCCCAGTGGAGCCTGCCGGTACTCGGTGTTCTTGCAGGGAATAGGGTGCCCACGCGAGGTCCTCGCTGTCTTGAAAAGCTTACTAACCTTAAAAGAAAACAGACCTGAAACTAAGGCCTCAAGGCAACTGCTCCAAGCTTCGCTTCGGCAGGGCTAGTCAAGGCTTCACCTTGAGGAAAGGCCTCACGTCAAGTTTCCTTTTAGCTCTAGAGCGTCTCAGGAGAGGCTCCCACCCAGGCTATGAAAGCACGCTGTTGATGTAGAGAACACTCGTTCCCTTCCCAGAGCCCTGCCTACAGTGACTAAAAGCACGTCCTAAAACTGTTTTTTAGGTAGCTTCAGGGCAGCATGAATGGAGCTTTCAAAATGGGAAAGCAAGGCTTGTGCCATAAGGTCCCCGTTTCCAGCGAACACGCAGCCTACCTCCGTGTGATTCCTACCAAGGAAATATACACTCTAGCTACACACTGGTCCCTTCCTTGAATAAAGTTTATTTGGCACGGAGTTCTGCGTGTAGCCAACCGCCTCCCCCAAGGAGCGCTCTAGGTAGGCTATCGGGCTTAGCTTCTTCTAAAACCCTGCAGTGTAAGAGGAAGAGCTGTGCTTTGGTTACAGCAGGAACACAGGTCGACTTTCTCCTGTAAGGATGGGGTCTTATGGTGTGACTTTGTAGGAGGAATGCGAAGCAGTTTGGGTTTCTCAGTGCCGCTCAGCCTAGGGCAATGAGGCAGATTTGCATGCCATGTAGGACGTGAGAGAACACATTTCCTGGAGCTGTTGGAGTGCTGAGGAAATCTAGCTCGCCCAAGGAAGAGTGCAGTGTGTTGCCCTCCACTCAGCATACACAGAGTGACTGGGAAAGGTTTCCGGGCCTGGATGTTTCTTAGCAGCCCAGTGGAGCCTGCCGGTACTCGGTGTTCTTGCAGGGAATAGGGTGCCCACGCGAGGTCCTCGCTGTCTTGAAAAGCTTACTAACCTTAAAAGAAAACAGACCTGAAACTAAGGCCTCAAGGCAACTGCTCCAAGCTTCGCTTCGGCAGGGCTAGTCAAGGCTTTACCTTGAGGAAAGGCCTCACGTCAAGTTTCCTTTTAGCTCTAGAGCGTCTCAGGAGAAGCTCCCACCCAGGCTATGAAAGCACGCTGTTGATGTAGAGAACACTCGTTCCCTTCCCAGAGCCCTGCCTACAGTGACTAAAAGCACGTCCTAAAACTGTTTTTTAGGTAGCTTCAGGGCAGCATGAATGGAGCTTTCAAAATGGGAAAGCAAGGCTTGTGCCATAAGGTCCCCGTTTCCAGCGAACACGCAGCCTACCTCCTTGTGATTCCTACCAAGTAAATATACACTCTAGCTACACACTGGTCCCTTCCTTGAATAAAGTTTATTTGGCACGGAGTTCGGCGTGTAGCCAACCGCCTCCCCCAAGGAGCGCTGTAGGTAGGCTATCGGGCTTAGCTTCTTCTAAAACCCTGCAGTGTAAGAGGAAGAGCTGTGCTTTGGTTACAGCAGGAACGCAGGCCGACTTTCTCCTGTAAGGATGGGGTCTTATGGTGTGACTTTGTAGGAGGAATGCGAAGCAGTTTGGTTTTCTTAGTGCCGCTCAGCCTAGGGCAATGAGGCAGATTTGCATGCCATGTAGGACTTGAGAGAACACATTTCCTGGAACTGTTGGAGTGCTGAGGAAATCTAGCTCTCCCAAGGAAGAGTGCAGTGTGTTGCCCTCCACTCAGCATACACAGAGTGACTGGGAAAGGTTTCCGGGCCTGGATGTTTCTTAGCAGCCCAGTGGAGCCTGCCGGTACTCGGTGTTCTTACAGGGAATAGGGTGCCCACGCGAGGTCCTCGCTGTCTTGAAAAGCTTACTAACCTTAAAAGAAAACAGACCTGAAACTAAGGCCTCAAGGCAACTGCTCCAAGCTTCGCTTCGGCAGGGCTAGTCAAGGCTTTACCTTGAGGAAAGGCCTCACGTCAAGTTTCCTTTTAGCTCTAGAGCGTCTCAGGAGAAGCTCCCACCCTGGCTATGAAAGCACGCTGTTGATGTAAGAACACTCGTTCCCTTCCCAGAGCCTTGCCTACAGTGACTAAAAGCACGTCCTAAAACTGTTTTTTAGGTAGCTTCAGGGCAGCATGAATGGAACTTTCAAAATGGGAAAGCAAGGCTTGTGCCATAAGGTCCCCGTTTCCAGCGAACACGCAGCCTACCTCCGTGTGATTCCTACCAAGGAAATATACACTCTAGCTACACACTGGTCCCTTCCTTGAATAAAGTTTATTTGGCACGGAGTTCTGCGTGTAGCCAACCGCCTCCCCAAAGGAGCGCTCTAGGTAGGCTATCGGGCTTAGCTTCTTCTAAAACCCTGCAGTGTAAGAGGAAGAGCTGTGCTTTGGTTACAGCAGGAACGCAGGCCGACTTTCTCCTGTAAGGATGGGGTCTTATGGTGTGACTTTGTAGGAGGAATGCGAAGCAGTTTGGCTTTCTCAGTGCCGCTCAGCCTAGGGCAATGAGGCAGATTTGCATGCCATGTAGGACGTGAGAGAACACATTTCCTGGAACTGTTGGAGTGCTGAGGAAATCTAGCTCTCCCAAGGAAGAGTGCAGTGTGTTGCCCTCCACTCAGCATACACAGAGTGACTGGGAAAGGTTTCCGGGCCTGGATGTTTCTTAGCAGCCCAGTGGAGCCTGCCGGTACTCGGTGTTCTTGCAGGGAATAGGGTGCCCACGCGAGGTCCTCGCTGTCTTGAAAAGCTTACTAACCTTAAAAGAAAACAGACCTGAAACGAAGGCCTCAAGGCAACTGCTCCAAGCTTCGCTTCGGCAGGGCTAGTCAAGGCTTCACCTTGAGGAAAGGCCTCACGTCAAGTTTCCTTTTAGCTCTAGAGCGTCTCAGGAGAAGCTCCCACCCAGGCTATGAAAGCACGCTGTTGATGTAGAGAACACTCGTTCCCTTCCCAGAGCCCTGCCTACAGTGACTAAAAGCACGTCCTAAAACTGTTTTTTAGGTAGCTTCAGGGCAGCCTGAATGGAACTTTCAAAATGGCAAAGCAAGGCTTGTGCCATAAGGTCCCCGTTTCCAGCGAACACGCAGCCTACCTCCTTGTGATTCCTACCAAGTAAATATACACTCTAGCTACACACTGGTCCCTTCCTTGAATAAAGTTTATTTGGCACGGAGTTCTGCGTGTAGCCAACCGCCTCCCCCAAGGAGCGCTGTAGGTAGGCTATCGGGCTTAGCTTCTTCTAAAACCCTGCAGTGTAAGAGGAAGAGCTGTGCTTTGGTTACAGCAGGAACGCAGGCCGACTTTCTCCTGTAAGGATGGGGTCTTATGATATGACTTTGTAGGAGGAATGCGAAGCAGTTTGGGTTTCTCAGTGCCGCTCAGCCTAGGGCAATGAGGCAGATTTGCATGCCATGTAGGACGTGAGAGAACACATTTCCTGGAGCTCTTGGAGTGCTGAGGAAATCTAGCTCTCCCAAGGAAGAGTGCAGTGTGTTGCCCTCCACTCAGCATACACAGAGTGACTGGGAAAGGTTTCCGGGCCTGGATGTTTCTTAGCAGCCCAGTGGAGCCTGCCGGTACTCGGTGTTCTTGCAGGGAATAGGGTGCCCACGCGAGGTCCTCGCTGTCTTGAAAAGCTTACTAACCTTAAAAGAAAACAGACCTGAAACTAAGGCCTCAAGGCAACTGCTCCAAGCTTCGCTTCGGCAGGGCTAGTCAAGGCTTCACCTTGAGGAAAGGCCTCACGTCAAGTTTCCTTTTAGCTCTAGAGCGTCTCAGGAGAGGCTCCCACCCAGGCTATGAAAGCACGCTGTTGATGTAGAGAACACTCGTTCCCTTCCCAGAGCCCTGCCTACAGTGACTAAAAGCACGTCCTAAAACTGTTTTTTAGGTAGCTTCAGGGCAGCATGAATGGAGCTTTCAAAATGGGAAAGCAAGGCTTGTGCCATAAGGTCCCCGTTTCCAGCGAACACGCAGCCTACCTCCGTGTGATTCCTACCAAGGAAATATACACTCTAGCTACACACTGGTCCCTTCCTTGAATAAAGTTTATTTGGCACGGAGTTCTGCGTGTAGCCAACCGCCTCCCCCAAGGAGCGCTCTAGGTAGGCTATCGGGCTTAGCTTCTTCTAAAACCCTGCAGTGTAAGAGGAAGAGCTGTGCTTTGGTTACAGCAGGAACACAGGTCGACTTTCTCCTGTAAGGATGGGGTCTTATGGTGTGACTTTGTAGGAGGAATGCGAAGCAGTTTGGGTTTCTCAGTGCCGCTCAGCCTAGGGCAATGAGGCAGATTTGCATGCCATGTAGGACGTGAGAGAACACATTTCCTGGAGCTGTTGGAGTGCTGAGGAAATCTAGCTCGCCCAAGGAAGAGTGCAGTGTGTTGCCCTCCACTCAGCATACACAGAGTGACTGGGAAAGGTTTCCGGGCCTGGATGTTTCTTAGCAGCCCAGTGGAGCCTGCCGGTACTCGGTGTTCTTGCAGGGAATAGGGTGCCCACGCGAGGTCCTCGCTGTCTTGAAAAGCTTACTAACCTTAAAAGAAAACAGACCTGAAACTAAGGCCTCAAGGCAACTGCTCCAAGCTTCGCTTCGGCAGGGCTAGTCAAGGCTTTACCTTGAGGAAAGGCCTCACGTCAAGTTTCCTTTTAGCTCTAGAGCGTCTCAGGAGAAGCTCCCACCCAGGCTATGAAAGCACGCTGTTGATGTAGAGAACACTCGTTCCCTTCCCAGAGCCCTGCCTACAGTGACTAAAAGCACGTCCTAAAACTGTTTTTTAGGTAGCTTCAGGGCAGCATGAATGGAGCTTTCAAAATGGGAAAGCAAGGCTTGTGCCATAAGGTCCCCGTTTCCAGCGAACACGCAGCCTACCTCCTTGTGATTCCTACCAAGTAAATATACACTCTAGCTACACACTGGTCCCTTCCTTGAATAAAGTTTATTTGGCACGGAGTTCGGCGTGTAGCCAACCGCCTCCCCCAAGGAGCGCTGTAGGTAGGCTATCAGGCTTAGCTTCTTCTAAAACCCTGCAGTGTAAGAGGAAGAGCTGTGCTTTGGTTACAGCAGGAACGCAGGCCGACTTTCTCCTGTAAGGATGGGGTCTTATGGTGTGACTTTGTAGGAGGAATGCGAAGCAGTTTGGTTTTCTTAGTGCCGCTCAGCCTAGGGCAATGAGGCAGATTTGCATGCCATGTAGGACGTGAGAGAACACATTTCCTGGAACTGTTGGAGTGCTGAGGAAATCTAGCTCTCCCAAGGAAGAGTGCAGTGTGTTGCCCTCCACTCAGCATACACAGAGTGACTGGGAAAGGTTTCCGGGCCTGGATGTTTCTTAGCAGCCCAGTGGAGCCTGCCGGTACTCGGTGTTCTTACAGGGAATAGGGTGCCCACGCGAGGTCCTCGCTGTCTTGAAAAGCTTACTAACCTTAAAAGAAAACAGACCTGAAACTAAGGCCTCAAGGCAACTGCTCCAAGCTTCGCTTCGGCAGGGCTAGTCAAGGCTTTACCTTGAGGAAAGGCCTCACGTCAAGTTTCCTTTTAGCTCTAGAGCGTCTCAGGAGAAGCTCCCACCCTGGCTATGAAAGCACGCTGTTGATGTAAGAACACTCGTTCCCTTCCCAGAGCCTTGCCTACAGTGACTAAAAGCACGTCCTAAAACTGTTTTTTAGGTAGCTTCAGGGCAGCATGAATGGAACTTTCAAAATGGGAAAGCAAGGCTTGTGCCATAAGGTCCCCGTTTCCAGCGAACACGCAGCCTACCTCCGTGTGATTCCTACCAAGGAAATATACACTCTAGCTACACACTGGTCCCTTCCTTGAATAAAGTTTATTTGGCACGGACTTCTGCGTGTAGCCAACCGCCTCCCCAAAGGAGCGCTCTAGGTAGGCTATCGGGCTTAGCTTCTTCTAAAACCCTGCAGTGTAAGAGGAAGAGCTGTGCTTTGGTTACAGCAGGAACGCAGGCCGACTTTCTCCTGTAAGGATGGGGTCTTATGGTGTGACTTTGTAGGAGGAATGCGAAGCAGTTTGGCTTTCTCAGTGCCGCTCAGCCTAGGGCAATGAGGCAGATTTGCATGCCATGTAGGACGTGAGAGAACACATTTCCTGGAACTGTTGGAGTGCTGAGGAAATCTAGCTCTCCCAAGGAAGAGTGCAGTGTGTTGCCCTCCACTCAGCATACACAGAGTGACTGGGAAAGGTTTCCGGGCCTGGATGTTTCTTAGCAGCCCAGTGGAGCCTGCCGGTACTCGGTGTTCTTGCAGGGAATAGGGTGCCCACGCGAGGTCCTCGCTGTCTTGAAAAGCTTACTAACCTTAAAAGAAAACAGACCTGAAACGAAGGCCTCAAGGCAACTGCTCCAAGCTTCGCTTCGGCAGGGCTAGTCAAGGCTTTACCTTGAGGTAAGACCTCTCGTCAAGTTTCCTTTTAGCTCTAGAGCGTCTCAGGAGAAGCTCCCACCCAGGCTATGAAAGCACGCTGTTGATGTAGAGAACACTCGTTCCCTTCCCAGAGCCCTGCCTACAGTGACTAAAAGCACGTCCTAAAACTGTTTTTTAGGTAGCTTCAGGGCAGCCTGAATGGAACTTTCAAAATGGCAAAGCAAGGCTTGTGCCATAAGGTCCCCGTTTCCAGCGAACACGCAGCCTACCTCCTTGTGATTCCTACCAAGTAAATATACACTCTAGCTACACACTGGTCCCTTCCTTGAATAAAGTTTATTTGGCACGGAGTTCTGCGTGTAGCCAACCGCCTCCCCCAAGGAGCGCTGTAGGTAGGCTATCGGGCTTAGCTTCTTCTAAAACCCTGCAGTGTAAGAGGAAGAGCTGTGCTTTGGTTACAGCAGGAACGCAGGCCGACTTTCTCCTGTAAGGATGGGGTCTTATGATATGACTTTGTAGGAGGAATGCGAAGCAGTTTGGGTTTCTCAGTGCCGCTCAGCCTAGGGCAATGAGGCAGATTTGCATGCCATGTAGGACGTGAGAGAACACATTTCCTGGAGCTCTTGGAGTGCTGAGGAAATCTAGCTCTCCCAAGGAAGAGTGCAGTGTGTTGCCCTCCACTCAGCATACACAGAGTGACTGGGAAAGGTTTCCGGGCCTGGATGTTTCTTAGCAGCCCAGTGGAGCCTGCCGGTACTCGGTGTTCTTGCAGGGAATAGGGTGCCCACGCGAGGTCCTCGCTGTCTTGAAAAGCTTACTAACCTTAAAAGAAAACAGACCTGAAACTAAGGCCTCAAGGCAACTGCTCCAAGCTTCGCTTCGGCAGGACTAGTCAAGGCTTCACCTTGAGGAAAGGCCTCACGTCAAGTTTCCTTTTAGCTCTAGAGCGTCTCAGGAGAGGCTCCCACCCAGGCTATGAAAGCACGCTGTTGATGTAGAGAACACTCGTTCCCTTCCCAGAGCCCTGCCTACAGTGACTAAAAGCACGTCCTAAAACTGTTTTTTAGGTAGCTTCAGGGCAGCATGAATGGAGCTTTCAAAATGGGAAAGCAAGGCTTGTGCCATAAGGTCCCCGTTTCCAGCGAACACGCAGCCTACCTCCGTGTGATTCCTACCAAGGAAATATACACTCTAGCTACACACTGGTCCCTTCCTTGAATAAAGTTTATTTGGCACGGAGTTCGGCGTGTAGCCAACCGCCTCCCCCAAGGAGCGCTCTAGGTAGGCTATCGGGCTTAGCTTCTTCTAAAACCCTGCAGTGTAAGAGGAAGAGCTGTGCTTTGGTTACAGCAGGAACACAGGTCGACTTTCTCCTGTAAGGATGGGGTCTTATGGTGTGACTTTGTAGGAGGAATGCGAAGCAGTTTGGGTTTCTCAGTGCCGCTCAGCCTAGGGCAATGAGGCAGATTTGCATGCCATGTAGGACGTGAGAGAACACATTTCCTGGAGCTGTTGGAGTGCTGAGGAAATCTAGCTCGCCCAAGGAAGAGTGCAGTGTGTTGCCCTCCACTCAGCATACACAGAGTGACTGGGAAAGGTTTCCGGGCCTGGATGTTTCTTAGCAGCCCAGTGGAGCCTGCCGGTACTCGGTGTTCTTGCAGGGAATAGGGTGCCCACGCGAGGTCCTCGCTGTCTTGAAAAGCTTACTAACCTTAAAAGAAAACAGACCTGAAACTAAGGCCTCAAGGCAACTGCTCCAAGCTTCGCTTCGGCAGGGCTAGTCAAGGCTTTACCTTGAGGAAAGGCCTCACGTCAAGTTTCCTTTTAGCTCTAGAGCGTCTCAGGAGAAGCTCCCACCCAGGCTATGAAAGCACGCTGTTGATGTAGAGAACACTCGTTCCCTTCCCAGAGCCCTGCCTACAGTGACTAAAAGCACGTCCTAAAACTGTTTTTTAGGTAGCTTCAGGGCAGCATGAATGGAGCTTTCAAAATGGGAAAGCAAGGCTTGTGCCATAAGGTCCCCGTTTCCAGCGAACACGCAGCCTACCTCCTTGTGATTCCTACCAAGTAAATATACACTCTAGCTACACACTGGTCCCTTCCTTGAATAAAGTTTATTTGGCACGGAGTTCGGCGTGTAGCCAACCGCCTCCCCCAAGGAGCGCTGTAGGTAGGCTATCGGGCTTAGCTTCTTCTAAAACCCTGCAGTGTAAGAGGAAGAGCTGTGCTTTGGTTACAGCAGGAACGCAGGCCGACTTTCTCCTGTAAGGATGGGGTCTTATGGTGTGACTTTGTAGGAGGAATGCGAAGCAGTTTGGTTTTCTTAGTGCCGCTCAGCCTAGGGCAATGAGGCAGATTTGCATGCCATGTAGGACGTGAGAGAACACATTTCCTGGAACTGTTGGAGTGCTGAGGAAATCTAGCTCTCCCAAGGAAGAGTGCAGTGTGTTGCCCTCCACTCAGCATACACAGAGTGACTGGGAAAGGTTTCCGGGCCTGGATGTTTCTTAGCAGCCCAGTGGAGCCTGCCGGTACTCGGTGTTCTTGCAGGGAATAGGGTGCCCACGCGAGGTCCTCGCTGTCTTGAAAAGCTTACTAACCTTAAAAGAAAACAGACCTGAAACTAAGGCCTCAAGGCAACTGCTCCAAGCTTCGCTTCGGCAGGGCTAGTCAAGGCTTTACCTTGAGGAAAGGCCTCACGTCAAGTTTCCTTTTAGCTCTAGAGCGTCTCAGGAGAAGCTCCCACCCTGGCTATGAAAGCACGCTGTTGATGTAAGAACACTCGTTCCCTTCCCAGAGCCTTGCCTACAGTGACTAAAAGCACGTCCTAAAACTGTTTTTTAGGTAGCTTCAGGGCAGCATGAATGGAACTTTCAAAATGGGAAAGCAAGGCTTGTGCCATAAGGTCCCCGTTTCCAGCGAACACGCAGCCTACCTCCGTGTGATTCCTACCAAGGAAATATACACTCTAGCTACACACTGGTCCCTTCCTTGAATAAAGTTTATTTGGCACGGAGTTCTGCGTGTAGCCAACCGCCTCCCCAAAGGAGCGCTCTAGGTAGGCTATCGGGCTTAGCTTCTTCTAAAACCCTGCAGTGTAAGAGGAAGAGCTGTGCTTTGGTTACAGCAGGAACGCAGGCCGACTTTCTCCTGTAAGGATGGGGTCTTATGGTGTGACTTTGTAGGAGGAATGCGAAGCAGTTTGGCTTTCTCAGTGCCGCTCAGCCTAGGGCAATGAGGCAGATTTGCATGCCATGTAGGACGTGAGAGAACACATTTCCTGGAACTGTTGGAGTGCTGAGGAAATCTAGCTCTCCCAAGGAAGAGTGCAGTGTGTTGCCCTCCACTCAGCATACACAGAGTGACTGGGAAAGGTTTCCGGGCCTGGATGTTTCTTAGCAGCCCAGTGGAGCCTGCCGGTACTCGGTGTTCTTGCAGGGAATAGGGTGCCCACGCGAGGTCCTCGCTGTCTTGAAAAGCTTACTAACCTTAAAAGAAAACAGACCTGAAACTAAGGCCTCAAGGCAACTGCTCCAAGCTTCGCTTCGGCAGGGCTAGTCAAGGCTTTACCTTGAGGTAAGACCTCACGTCAAGTTTCCTTTTAGCTCTAGAGCGTCTCAGGAGAAGCTCCCACCCAGGCTATGAAAGCACGCTGTTGATGTAGAGAACACTCGTTCCCTTCCCAGAGCCCTGCCTACAGTGACTAAAAGCACGTCCTAAAACTGTTTTTTAGGTAGCTTCAGGGCAGCCTGAATGGAACTTTCAAAATGGCAAAGCAAGGCTTGTGCCATAAGGTCCCCGTTTCCAGCGAACACGCAGCCTACCTCCTTGTGATTCCTACCAAGTAAATATACACTCTAGCTACACACTGGTCCCTTCCTTGAATAAAGTTTATTTGGCACGGAGTTCTGCGTGTAGCCAACCGCCTCCCCCAAGGAGCGCTGTAGGTAGGCTATCGGGCTTAGCTTCTTCTAAAACCCTGCAGTGTAAGAGGAAGAGCTGTGCTTTGGTTACAGCAGGAACGCAGGCCGACTTTCTCCTGTAAGGATGGGGTCTTATGATATGACTTTGTAGGAGGAATGCGAAGCAGTTTGGGTTTCTCAGTGCCGCTCAGCCTAGGGCAATGAGGCAGATTTGCATGCCATGTAGGACGTGAGAGAACACATTTCCTGGAGCTCTTGGAGTGCTGAGGAAATCTAGCTCTCCCAAGGAAGAGTGCAGTGTGTTGCCCTCCACTCAGCATACACAGAGTGACTGGGAAAGGTTTCCGGGCCTGGATGTTTCTTAGCAGCCCAGTGGAGCCTGCCGGTACTCGGTGTTCTTGCAGGGAATAGGGTGCCCACGCGAGGTCCTCGCTGTCTTGAAAAGCTTACTAACCTTAAAAGAAAACAGACCTGAAACTAAGGCCTCAAGGCAACTGCTCCAAGCTTCGCTTCGGCAGGGCTAGTCAAGGCTTCACCTTGAGGAAAGGCCTCACGTCAAGTTTCCTTTTAGCTCTAGAGCGTCTCAGGAGAGGCTCCCACCCAGGCTATGAAAGCACGCTGTTGATGTAGAGAACACTCGTTCCCTTCCCAGAGCCCTGCCTACAGTGACTAAAAGCACGTCCTAAAACTGTTTTTTAGGTAGCTTCAGGGCAGCATGAATGGAGCTTTCAAAATGGGAAAGCAAGGCTTGTGCCATAAGGTCCCCGTTTCCAGCGAACACGCAGCCTACCTCCGTGTGATTCCTACCAAGGAAATATACACTCTAGCTACACACTGGTCCCTTCCTTGAATAAAGTTTATTTGGCACGGAGTTCTGCGTGTAGCCAACCGCCTCCCCCAAGGAGCGCTCTAGGTAGGCTATCGGGCTTAGCTTCTTCTAAAACCCTGCAGTGTAAGAGGAAGAGCTGTGCTTTGGTTACAGCAGGAACACAGGTCGACTTTCTCCTGTAAGGATGGGGTCTTATGGTGTGACTTTGTAGGAGGAATGCGAAGCAGTTTGGGTTTCTCAGTGCCGCTCAGCCTAGGGCAATGAGGCAGATTTGCATGCCATGTAGGACGTGAGAGAACACATTTCCTGGAGCTGTTGGAGTGCTGAGGAAATCTAGCTCGCCCAAGGAAGAGTGCAGTGTGTTGCCCTCCACTCAGCATACACAGAGTGACTGGGAAAGGTTTCCGGGCCTGGATGTTTCTTAGCAGCCCAGTGGAGCCTGCCGGTACTCGGTGTTCTTGCAGGGAATAGGGTGCCCACGCGAGGTCCTCGCTGTCTTGAAAAGCTTACTAACCTTAAAAGAAAACAGACCTGAAACTAAGGCCTCAAGGCAACTGCTCCAAGCTTCGCTTCGGCAGGGCTAGTCAAGGCTTTACCTTGAGGAAAGGCCTCACGTCAAGTTTCCTTTTAGCTCTAGAGCGTCTCAGGAGAAGCTCCCACCCAGGCTATGAAAGCACGCTGTTGATGTAGAGAACACTCGTTCCCTTCCCAGAGCCCTGCCTACAGTGACTAAAAGCACGTCCTAAAACTGTTTTTTAGGTAGCTTCAGGGCAGCATGAATGGAGCTTTCAAAATGGGAAAGCAAGGCTTGTGCCATAAGGTCCCCGTTTCCAGCGAACACGCAGCCTACCTCCGTGTGATTCCTACCAAGGAAATATACACTCTAGCTACACACTGGTCCCTTCCTTGAATAAAGTTTATTTGGCACGGAGTTCTGCGTGTAGCCAACCGCCTCCCCCAAGGAGCGCTCTAGGTAGGCTATCGGGCTTAGCTTCTTCTAAAACCCTGCAGTGTAAGAGGAAGAGCTGTGCTTTGGTTACAGCAGGAAGGCAGGCCGACTTTCTCCTGTAAGGATGGGGTCTTATGGTGTGACTTTGTAGGAGGAATGCGAAGCAGTTTGGCTTTCTCAGTGCCGCTCAGCCTAGGGCAATGAGGCAGATTTGCATGCCATGTAGGACGTGAGAGAACACATTTCCTGGAACTGTTGGAGTGCTGAGGAAATCTAGCTCGCCCAAGGAAGAGTGCAGTGTGTTGCCCTCCACTCAGCATACACAGAGTGACTGGGAAAGGTTTCCGGGCCTGGATGTTTCTTAGCAGCCCAGTGGAGCCTGCCGGTACTCGGTGTTCTTGCAGGGAATAGGGTGCCCACGCGAGGTCCTCGCTGTCTTGAAAAGCTTACTAACCTTAAAAGAAAACAGACCTGAAACTAAGGCCTCAAGGCAACTGCTCCAAGCTTAGCTTCGGCAGGGCTAGTCAAGGCTTTACCTTGAGGAAAGGCCTCACGTCAAGTTTCCTTTTAGCTCTAGAGCGTCTCAGGAGAAGCTCCCACCCAGGCTATGAAAGCACGCTGTTGATGTAGAGAACACTCGTTCCCTTCCCAGAGCCCTGCCTACAGTGACTAAAAGCACGTCCTAAAACTGTTTTTTAGGTAGCTTCAGGGCAGCATGAATGGAGCTTTCAAAATGGGAAAGCAAGGCTTGTGCCATAAGGTCCCCGTTTCCAGCGAACACGCAGCCTACCTCCGTGTGATTCCTACCAAGGAAATATACACTCTAGCTACACACTGGTCCCTTCCTTGAATAAAGTTTATTTGGCACGGAGTTCGGCGTGTAGCCAACCGCCTCCCCCAAGGAGCGCTCTAGGTAGGCTATCGGGCTTAGCTTCTTCTAAAACCCTGCAGTGTAAGAGGAAGAGCTGAGCTTTGGTTACAGCAGGAACGCAGGCCGACTTTCTTCCTGTAAGGATGGGGTCTTATGGTGTGACTTTGTAGGAGGAATGCGAAGCAGTTTGGGTTTCTCAGTGCCGCTCAGCCTAGGGCAATGAGGCAGATTTGCATGCCATGTAGGACGTGAGAGAACACATTTCCTGGAACTGTTGGAGTGCTGAGGAAATCTAGCTCTCCCAAGGAAGAGTGCAGTGTGTTGCCCTCCACTCAGCATACACAGAGTGACTGGGAAAGGTTTCCGGGCCTGGATGTTTCTTAGCAGCCCAGTGGAGCCTGCCGGTACTCGGTGTTCTTGCAGGGAATAGGGTGACCACGCGAGGTCCTCGCTGTCTTGAAAAGCTTACTAACCTTAAAAGAAAACAGACCTGAAACTAAGACCTCAAGGCAATTGCTCCAAGCTTCGCTTCAGCAGGACTAGTCAAGGCTTTACCTTGAGGAAAGGACTCACGTCAAGTTTCCTTTTAGCTCTAGAGCGTCTCAGGAGAAGCTCCCACCCTGGCTATGAAAGCACGCTGTTGATGTAAGAACACTCGTTCCCTTCCCAGACCCTTGCCTACAGTGACTAAAAGCACGTCCTAAAACTGTCTTTTAGGTAGCTTCAGGGCAGCATGAATGGAACTTTCAAAATGGGAAAGCAAGGCTTGTGCCATAAGGTCCCTGTTTCCAGCGAACACGCAGCCTACCTCCTTGTGATTCCTACCAAGTAAATATACACTCTAGCTACACACTGGTCCCTTCCTTGAATAAAGTTTATTTGGCACGGAGTTCTGCGTGTAGCCAACCGCCTCCCCCAAGGAGCGCTCTAGGTAGGCTATCGGGCTTAACTTCTTCTAAAACCCTGCAGTGTAAGAGGAAGAGCTGTGCTTTGGTTACAGCAGGAACGCAGGCCGACTTTCTCCTGTAAGGATGGGGTCTTATGGTGTGACTTTGTAGGAGGAATGCGAAGCAGTTTGGGTTTCTCAGTGCCGCTCAGCCTAGGGCAATGAGGCAGATTTGCATGCCATGTAGGACGTGAGAGAACACATTTCCTGGAGCTCTTGGAGTGCTGAGGAAATCTAGCTCTCCCAAGGAAGAGTGCAGTGTGTTGCCCTCCACTCAGCATACACAGAGTGACTGGGAAAGGTTTCCGGGCCTGGATGTTTCTTAGCAGCCCAGTGGAGCCTGCCGGTACTCGGTGTTCTTGCAGGGAATAGGGTGCCCACGCGAGGTCCTCGCTGTCTTGAAAAGCTTACTAACCTTAAAAGAAAACAGACCTGAAACTAAGGCCTCAAGGCAACTGCTCCAAGCTTCGCTTCGGCAGGGCTAGTCAAGGCTTTACCTTGAGGAAAGGCCTCACGTCAAGTTTCCTTTTAGCTCTAGAGCGTCTCAGGAGAAGCTCCCACCCAGGCTATGAAAGCACGCTGTTGATGTAGAGAACACTCGTTCCCTTCCCAGAGCCCTGCCTACAGTGACTAAAAGCACGTCCTAAAACTGTTTTTTAGGTAGCTTCAGGGCAGCATGAATGGAGCTTTCAAAATGGGAAAGCAAGGCTTGTGCCATAAGATCCCCGTTTCCAGCGAACAAGCAGCCTACCTCCGTGTGATTCCTACCAAGGAAATATACACTCTAGCTACACACTGGTCCTTTCCTTGAATAAAGTTTATTTGGCACGGAGTTCGGCGTGTAGCCAACCGCCTCCCCCAAGGAGCGCTCTAGGTAGGCTATCGGGCTTAGCTTCTTCTAAAACCCTGCAGTGTAAGAGGAAGCGCTGTGCTTTGGTTACAGCAGGAACGCAGGCCGACTTTCTCCTGTAAGGATGGGGTCTTATGGTGTGACTTTGTAGGAGGAATGCGAAGCAGTTTGGCTTTCTCAGTGCCGCTCAGCCTAGGGCAATGAGGCAGATTTGCATGCCATGTAGGACGTGAGAGAACACATTTCCTGGAGCTCTTGGAGTGCTGAGGAAATCTAGCTCTCCCAAGGAAGAGTGCAGTGTGTTGCCCTCCACTCAGCATACACAGAGTGACTGGGAAAGGTTTCCGGGCCTGGATGTTTCTTAGCAGCCCAGTGGAGCCTGCCGGTACTCGGTGTTCTTGCAGGGAATAGGGTGCCCACGCGAGGTCCTCGCTGTCTTGAAAAGCTTACTAACCTTAAAAGAAAACAGACCTGAAACTAAGGCCTCAAGGCAACTGCTCCAAGCTTCGCTTCGGCAGGACTAGTCAAGGCTTCACCTTGAGGAAAGGCCTCACGTCAAGTTTCCTTTTAGCTCTAGAGCGTCTCAGGAGAGGCTCCCACCCAGGCTATGAAAGCACGCTGTTGATGTAGAGAACACTCGTTCCTTTCCCAGAGCCCTGCCTACAGTGACTAAAAGCACGTCCTAAAACTGTTTTTTAGGTAGCTTCAGGGCAGCATGAATGGAGCTTTCAAAATGGGAAAGCAAGGCTTGTGCCATAAGGTCCCCGTTTCCAGCGAACACGCAGCCTACCTCCGTGTGATTCCTACCAAGGAAATATACACTCTAGCTACACACTGGTCCCTTCCTTGAATAAAGTTTATTTGGCACGGAGTTCTGCGTGTAGCCAACCGCCTCCCCCAAGGAGCGCTCTAGGTAGGCTATCGGGCTTAGCTTCTTCTAAAACCCTGCAGTGTAAGAGGAAGAGCTGTGCTTTGGTTACAGCAGGAACACAGGTCGACTTTCTCCTGTAAGGATGGGGTCTTATGGTGTGACTTTGTAGGAGGAATGCGAAGCAGTTTGGGTTTCTCAGTGCCGCTCAGCCTAGGGCAATGAGGCAGATTTGCATGCCATGTAGGACGTGAGAGAACACATTTCCTGGAGCTGTTGGAGTGCTGAGGAAATCTAGCTCGCCCAAGGAAGAGTGCAGTGTGTTGCCCTCCACTCAGCATACACAGAGTGACTGGGAAAGGTTTCCGGGCCTGGATGTTTCTTAGCAGCCCAGTGGAGCCTGCCGGTACTCGGTGTTCTTGCAGGGAATAGGGTGCCCACGCGAGGTCCTCGCTGTCTTGAAAAGCTTACTAACCTTAAAAGAAAACAGACCTGAAACTAAGGCCTCAAGGCAACTGCTCCAAGCTTCGCTTCGGCAGGGCTAGTCAAGGCTTTACCTTGAGGAAAGGCCTCACGGCAAGTTTCCTTTTAGCTCTAGAGCGTCTCAGGAGAAGCTCCCACCCTGGCTATGAAAGCACGCTGTTGATGTAAGAACACTCGTTCCCTTCCCAGAGCCTTGCCTACAGTGACTAAAAGCACGTCCTAAAACTGTTTTTTAGGTAGCTTCAGGGCAGCATGAATGGAACTTTCAAAATGGGAAAGCAAGGCTTGTGCCATAAGGTCCCCGTTTCCAGCGAACACGCAGCCTACCTCCGTGTGATTCCTACCAAGGAAATATACACTCTAGCTACACACTGGTCCCTTCCTTGAATAAAGTTTATTTGGCACGGAGTTCTGCGTGTAGCCAACCGCCTCCCCAAAGGAGCGCTCTAGGTAGGCTATCGGGCTTAGCTTCTTCTAAAACCCTGCAGTGTAAGAGGAAGAGCTGTGCTTTGGTTACAGCAGGAACGCAGGCCGACTTTCTCCTGTAAGGATGGGGTCTTATGGTGTGACTTTGTAGGAGGAATGCGAAGCAGTTTGGCTTTCTCAGTGCCGCTCAGCCTAGGGCAATGAGGCAGATTTGCATGCCATGTAGGACGTGAGAGAACACATTTCCTGGAACTGTTGGAGTGCTGAGGAAATCTAGCTCTCCCAAGGAAGAGTGCAGTGTGTTGCCCTCCACTCAGCATACACAGAGTGACTGGGAAAGGTTTCCGGGCCTGGATGTTTCTTAGCAGCCCAGTGGAGCCTGCCGGTACTCGGTGTTCTTGCAGGGAATAGGGTGCCCACGCGAGGTCCTCGCTGTCTTGAAAAGCTTACTAACCTTAAAAGAAAACAGACCTGAAACTAAGGCCTCAAGGCAACTGCTCCAAGCTTCGCTTCGGCAGGGCTAGTCAAGGCTTTACCTTGAGGTAAGACCTCACGTCAAGTTTCCTTTTAGCTCTAGAGCGTCTCAGGAGAAGCTCCCACCCAGGCTATGAAAGCACGCTGTTGATGTAGAGAACACTCGTTCCCTTCCCAGAGCCCTGCCTACAGTGACTAAAAGCACGTCCTAAAACTGTTTTTTAGGTAGCTTCAGGGCAGCCTGAATGGAACTTTCAAAATGGCAAAGCAAGGCTTGTGCCATAAGGTCCCCGTTTCCAGCGAACACGCAGCCTACCTCCTTGTGATTCCTACCAAGTAAATATACACTCTAGCTACACACTGGTCCCTTCCTTGAATAAAGTTTATTTGGCACGGAGTTCTGCGTGTAGCCAACCGCCTCCCCCAAGGAGCGCTGTAGGTAGGCTATCGGGCTTAGCTTCTTCTAAAACCCTGCAGTGTAAGAGGAAGAGCTGTGCTTTGGTTACAGCAGGAACGCAGGCCGACTTTCTCCTGTAAGGATGGGGTCTTATGATATGACTTTGTAGGAGGAATGCGAAGCAGTTTGGGTTTCTCAGTGCCGCTCAGCCTAGGGCAATGAGGCAGATTTGCATGCCATGTAGGACGTGAGAGAACACATTTCCTGGAGCTCTTGGAGTGCTGAGGAAATCTAGCTCTCCCAAGGAAGAGTGCAGTGTGTTGCCCTCCACTCAGCATACACAGAGTGACTGGGAAAGGTTTCCGGGCCTGGATGTTTCTTAGCAGCCCAGTGGAGCCTGCCGGTACTCGGTGTTCTTGCAGGGAATAGGGTGCCCACGCGAGGTCCTCGCTGTCTTGAAAAGCTTACTAACCTTAAAAGAAAACAGACCTGAAACTAAGGCCTCAAGGCAACTGCTCCAAGCTTCGCTTCGGCAGGGCTAGTCAAGGCTTCACCTTGAGGAAAGGCCTCACGTCAAGTTTCCTTTTAGCTCTAGAGCGTCTCAGGAGAGGCTCCCACCCAGGCTATGAAAGCACGCTGTTGATGTAGAGAACACTCGTTCCCTTCCCAGAGCCCTGCCTACAGTGACTAAAAGCACGTCCTAAAACTGTTTTTTAGGTAGCTTCAGGGCAGCATGAATGGAGCTTTCAAAATGGGAAAGCAAGGCTTGTGCCATAAGGTCCCCGTTTCCAGCGAACACGCAGCCTACCTCCGTGTGATTCCTACCAAGGAAATATACACTCTAGCTACACACTGGTCCCTTCCTTGAATAAAGTTTATTTGGCACGGAGTTCTGCGTGTAGCCAACCGCCTCCCCCAAGGAGCGCTCTAGGTAGGCTATCGGGCTTAGCTTCTTCTAAAACCCTGCAGTGTAAGAGGAAGAGCTGTGCTTTGGTTACAGCAGGAACACAGGTCGACTTTCTCCTGTAAGGATGGGGTCTTATGGTGTGACTTTGTAGGAGGAATGCGAAGCAGTTTGGGTTTCTCAGTGCCGCTCAGCCTAGGGCAATGAGGCAGATTTGCATGCCATGTAGGACGTGAGAGAACACATTTCCTGGAGCTGTTGGAGTGCTGAGGAAATCTAGCTCGCCCAAGGAAGAGTGCAGTGTGTTGCCCTCCACTCAGCATACACAGAGTGACTGGGAAAGGTTTCCGGGCCTGGATGTTTCTTAGCAGCCCAGTGGAGCCTGCCGGTACTCGGTGTTCTTGCAGGGAATAGGGTGCCCACGCGAGGTCCTCGCTGTCTTGAAAAGCTTACTAACCTTAAAAGAAAACAGACCTGAAACTAAGGCCTCAAGGCAACTGCTCCAAGCTTCGCTTCGGCAGGGCTAGTCAAGGCTTTACCTTGAGGAAAGGCCTCACGTCAAGTTTCCTTTTAGCTCTAGAGCGTCTCAGGAGAAGCTCCCACCCAGGCTATGAAAGCACGCTGTTGATGTAGAGAACACTCGTTCCCTTCCCAGAGCCCTGCCTACAGTGACTAAAAGCACGTCCTAAAACTGTTTTTTAGGTAGCTTCAGGGCAGCATGAATGGAGCTTTCAAAATGGGAAAGCAAGGCTTGTGCCATAAGGTCCCCGTTTCCAGCGAACACGCAGCCTACCTCCGTGTGATTCCTACCAAGGAAATATACACTCTAGCTACACACTGGTCCCTTCCTTGAATAAAGTTTATTTGGCACGGAGTTCTGCGTGTAGCCAACCGCCTCCCCCAAGGAGCGCTCTAGGTAGGCTATCGGGCTTAGCTTCTTCTAAAACCCTGCAGTGTAAGAGGAAGAGCTGTGCTTTGGTTACAGCAGGAACGCAGGCCGACTTTCTCCTGTAAGGATGGGGTCTTATGGTGTGACTTTGTAGGAGGAATGCGAAGCAGTTTGGCTTTCTCAGTGCCGCTCAGCCTAGGGCAATGAGGCAGATTTGCATGCCATGTAGGACGTGAGAGAACACATTTCCTGGAGCTGTTGGAGTGCTGAGGAAATCTAGCTCTCCCAAGGAAGAGTGCAGTGTGTTGCCCTCCACTCAGCATACACAGAGTGACTGGGAAAGGTTTCCGGGCCTGGATGTTTCTTAGCAGCCCAGTGGAGCCTGCCGGTACTCGGTGTTCTTGCAGGGAATAGGGTGCCCACGCGAGGTCCTCGCTGTCTTGAAAAGCTTACTAACCTTAAAAGAAAACAGACCTGAAACTAAGGCCTCAAGGCAACTGCTCCAAGCTTCGCTTCGGCAGGGCTAGTCAAGGCTTTACCTTGAGGAAAGGCCTCACGTCAAGTTTCCTTTTAGCTCTAGAGCGTCTCAGGAGAAGCTCCCACCCTGGCTATGAAAGCACGCTGTTGATGTAGAGAACACTCGTTCCCTTCCCAGAGCCCTGCCTACAGTGACTAAAAGCACGTCCTAAAACTGTTTTTTAGGTAGCTTCAGGGCAGCATGAATGGAGCTTTCAAAATGGGAAAGCAAGGCTTGTGCCATAAGGTCCCCGTTTCCAGCGAACACGCAGCCTACCTCCGTGTGATTCCTACCAAGGAAATATACACTCTAGCTACACACTGGTCCCTTCCTTGAATAAAGTTTATTTGGCACGGAGTTCGGCGTGTAGCCAACCGCCTCCCCCAAGGAGCGCTCTAGGTAGGCTATCGGGCTTAGCTTCTTCTAAAACCCTGCAGTGTAAGAGGAAGAGCTGTGCTTTGGTTACAGCAGGAACGCAGGCCGACTTTCTCCTGTAAGGATGGGGTCTTATGGTGTGACTTTGTAGGAGGAATGCGAAGCAGTTTGGGTTTCTCAGTGCCGCTCAGCCTAGGGCAATGAGGCAGATTTGCATGCCATGTAGGACGTGAGAGAACACATTTCCTGGAGCTCTTGGAGTGCTGAGGAAATCTAGCTCTCCCAAGGAAGAGTGCAGTGTGTTGCCCTCCACTCAGCATACACAGAGTGACTGGGAAAGGTTTCCGGGCCTGGATGTTTCTTAGCAGCCCAGTGGAGCCTGCCGGTACTCGGTGTTCTTGCAGGGAATAGGGTGCCCACGCGAGGTCCTCGCTGTCTTGAAAAGCTTACTAACCTTAAAAGAAAACAGACCTGAAACTAAGGCCTCAAGGCAACTGCTCCAAGCTTCGCTTCGGCAGGACTAGTCAAGGCTTCACCTTGAGGAAAGGCCTCACGTCAAGTTTCCTTTTAGCTCTAGAGCGTCTCAGGAGAGGCTCCCACCCAGGCTATGAAAGCACGCTGTTGATGTAGAGAACACTCGTTCCTTTCCCAGAGCCCTGCCTACAGTGACTAAAAGCACGTCCTAAAACTGTTTTTTAGGTAGCTTCAGGGCAGCATGAATGGAGCTTTCAAAATGGGAAAGCAAGGCTTGTGCCATAAGGTCCCCGTTTCCAGCGAACACGCAGCCTACCTCCGTGTGATTCCTACCAAGGAAATATACACTCTAGCTACACACTGGTCCCTTCCTTGAATAAAGTTTATTTGGCACGGAGTTCGGCGTGTAGCCAACCGCCTCCCCCAAGGAGCGCTCTAGGTAGGCTATCGGGCTTAGCTTCTTCTAAAACCCTGCAGTGTAAGAGGAAGAGCTGTGCTTTGGTTACAGCAGGAACACAGGTCGACTTTCTCCTGTAAGGATGGGGTCTTATGGTGTGACTTTGTAGGAGGAATGCGAAGCAGTTTGGGTTTCTCAGTGCCGCTCAGCCTAGGGCAATGAGGCAGATTTGCATGCCATGTAGGACGTGAGAGAACACATTTCCTGGAGCTGTTGGAGTGCTGAGGAAATCTAGCTCGCCCAAGGAAGAGTGCAGTGTGTTGCCCTCCACTCAGCATACACAGAGTGACTGGGAAAGGTTTCCGGGCCTGGATGTTTCTTAGCAGCCCAGTGGAGCCTGCCGGTACTCGGTGTTCTTGCAGGGAATAGGGTGCCCACGCGAGGTCCTCGCTGTCTTGAAAAGCTTACTAACCTTAAAAGAAAACAGACCTGAAACTAAGGCCTCAAGGCAACTGCTCCAAGCTTCGCTTCGGCAGGGCTAGTCAAGGCTTTACCTTGAGGAAAGGCCTCACGTCAAGTTTCCTTTTAGCTCTAGAGCGTCTCAGGAGAAGCTCCCACCCTGGCTATGAAAGCACGCTGTTGATGTAAGAACACTCGTTCCCTTCCCAGAGCCTTGCCTACAGTGACTAAAAGCACGTCCTAAAACTGTTTTTTAGGTAGCTTCAGGGCAGCATGAATGGAACTTTCAAAATGGGAAAGCAAGGCTTGTGCCATAAGGTCCCCGTTTCCAGCGAACACGCAGCCTACCTCCGTGTGATTCCTACCAAGGAAATATACACTCTAGCTACACACTGGTCCCTTCCTTGAATAAAGTTTATTTGGCACGGAGTTCTGCGTGTAGCCAACCGCCTCCCCAAAGGAGCGCTCTAGGTAGGCTATCGGGCTTAGCTTCTTCTAAAACCCTGCAGTGTAAGAGGAAGAGCTGTGCTTTGGTTACAGCAGGAACGCAGGCCGACTTTCTCCTGTAAGGATGGGGTCTTATGGTGTGACTTTGTAGGAGGAATGCGAAGCAGTTTGGCTTTCTCAGTGCCGCTCAGCCTAGGGCAATGAGGCAGATTTGCATGCCATGTAGGACGTGAGAGAACACATTTCCTGGAACTGTTGGAGTGCTGAGGAAATCTAGCTCTCCCAAGGAAGAGTGCAGTGTGTTGCCCTCCACTCAGCATACACAGAGTGACTGGGAAAGGTTTCCGGGCCTGGATGTTTCTTAGCAGCCCAGTGGAGCCTGCCGGTACTCGGTGTTCTTGCAGGGAATAGGGTGCCCACGCGAGGTCCTCGCTGTCTTGAAAAGCTTACTAACCTTAAAAGAAAACAGACCTGAAACTAAGGCCTCAAGGCAACTGCTCCAAGCTTCGCTTCGGCAGGGCTAGTCAAGGCTTTACCTTGAGGTAAGACCTCACGTCAAGTTTCCTTTTAGCTCTAGAGCGTCTCAGGAGAAGCTCCCACCCAGGCTATGAAAGCACGCTGTTGATGTAGAGAACACTCGTTCCCTTCCCAGAGCCCTGCCTACAGTGACTAAAAGCACGTCCTAAAACTGTTTTTTAGGTAGCTTCAGGGCAGCCTGAATGGAACTTTCAAAATGGCAAAGCAAGGCTTGTGCCATAAGGTCCCCGTTTCCAGCGAACACGCAGCCTACCTCCTTGTGATTGCTACCAAGTAAATATACACTCTAGCTACACACTGGTCCCTTCCTTGAATAAAGTTTATTTGGCACGGAGTTCTGCGTGTAGCCAACCGCCTCCCCCAAGGAGCGCTGTAGGTAGGCTATCGGGCTTAGCTTCTTCTAAAACCCTGCAGTGTAAGAGGAAGAGCTGTGCTTTGGTTACAGCAGGAACGCAGGCCGACTTTCTCCTGTAAGGATGGGGTCTTATGATATGACTTTGTAGGAGGAATGCGAAGCAGTTTGGGTTTCTCAGTGCCGCTCAGCCTAGGGCAATGAGGCAGATTTGCATGCCATGTAGGACGTGAGAGAACACATTTCCTGGAGCTCTTGGAGTGCTGAGGAAATCTAGCTCTCCCAAGGAAGAGTGCAGTGTGTTGCCCTCCACTCAGCATACACAGAGTGACTGGGAAAGGTTTCCGGGCCTGGATGTTTCTTAGCAGCCCAGTGGAGCCTGCCGGTACTCGGTGTTCTTGCAGGGAATAGGGTGCCCACGCGAGGTCCTCGCTGTCTTGAAAAGCTTACTAACCTTAAAAGAAAACAGACCTGAAACTAAGGCCTCAAGGCAACTGCTCCAAGCTTCGCTTCGGCAGGGCTAGTCAAGGCTTCACCTTGAGGAAAGGCCTCACGTCAAGTTTCCTTTTAGCTCTAGAGCGTCTCAGGAGAGGCTCCCACCCAGGCTATGAAAGCACGCTGTTGATGTAGAGAACACTCGTTCCCTTCCCAGAGCCCTGCCTACAGTGACTAAAAGCACGTCCTAAAACTGTTTTTTAGGTAGCTTCAGGGCAGCATGAATGGAGCTTTCAAAATGGGAAAGCAAGGCTTGTGCCATAAGGTCCCCGTTTCCAGCGAACACGCAGCCTACCTCCGTGTGATTCCTACCAAGGAAATATACACTCTAGCTACACACTGGTCCCTTCCTTGAATAAAGTTTATTTGGCACGGAGTTCTGCGTGTAGCCAACCGCCTCCCCCAAGGAGCGCTCTAGGTAGGCTATCGGGCTTAGCTTCTTCTAAAACCCTGCAGTGTAAGAGGAAGAGCTGTGCTTTGGTTACAGCAGGAACACAGGTCGACTTTCTCCTGTAAGGATGGGGTCTTATGGTGTGACTTTGTAGGAGGAATGCGAAGCAGTTTGGGTTTCTCAGTGCCGCTCAGCCTAGGGCAATGAGGCAGATTTGCATGCCATGTAGGACGTGAGAGAACACATTTCCTGGAGCTGTTGGAGTGCTGAGGAAATCTAGCTCGCCCAAGGAAGAGTGCAGTGTGTTGCCCTCCACTCAGCATACACAGAGTGACTGGGAAAGGTTTCCGGGCCTGGATGTTTCTTAGCAGCCCAGTGGAGCCTGCCGGTACTCGGTGTTCTTGCAGGGAATAGGGTGCCCACGCGAGGTCCTCGCTGTCTTGAAAAGCTTACTAACCTTAAAAGAAAACAGACCTGAAACTAAGGCCTCAAGGCAACTGCTCCAAGCTTCGCTTCGGCAGGGCTAGTCAAGGCTTTACCTTGAGGAAAGGCCTCACGTCAAGTTTCCTTTTAGCTCTAGAGCGTCTCAGGAGAAGCTCCCACCCAGGCTATGAAAGCACGCTGTTGATGTAGAGAACACTCGTTCCCTTCCCAGAGCCCTGCCTACAGTGACTAAAAGCACGTCCTAAAACTGTTTTTTAGGTAGCTTCAGGGCAGCATGAATGGAGCTTTCAAAATGGGAAAGCAAGGCTTGTGCCATAAGGTCCCCGTTTCCAGCGAACACGCAGCCTACCTCCGTGTGATTCCTACCAAGGAAATATACACTCTAGCTACACACTGGTCCCTTCCTTGAATAAAGTTTATTTGGCACGGAGTTCTGCGTGTAGCCAACCGCCTCCCCCAAGGAGCGCTCTAGGTAGGCTATCGGGCTTAGCTTCTTCTAAAACCCTGCAGTGTAAGAGGAAGAGCTCTGCTTTGGTTACAGCAGGAAGGCAGGCCGACTTTCTCCTGTAAGGATGGGGTCTTATGGTGTGACTTTGTAGGAGGAATGCGAAGCAGTTTGGGTTTCTCAGTGCCGCTCAGCCTAGGGCAATGAGGCAGATTTGCATGCCATGTAGGACGTGAGAGAACACATTTCCTGGAACTGTTGGAGTGCTGAGGAAATCTAGCTCGCCCAAGGAAGAGTGCAGTGTGTTGCCCTCCACTCAGCATACACAGAGTGACTGGGAAAGGTTTCCGGGCCTGGATGTTTCTTAGCAGCCCAGTGGAGCCTGCCGGTACTCGGTGTTCTTGCAGGGAATAGGGTGCCCACGCGAGGTCCTCGCTGTCTTGAAAAGCTTACTAACCTTAAAAGAAAACAGACCTGAAACTAAGGCCTCAAGGCAACTGCTCCAAGCTTAGCTTCGGCAGGGCTAGTCAAGGCTTTACCTTGAGGAAAGGCCTCACGTCAAGTTTCCTTTTAGCTCTAGAGCGTCTCAGGAGAAGCTCCCACCCAGGCTATGAAAGCACGCTGTTGATGTAGAGAACACTCGTTCCCTTCCCAGAGCCCTGCCTACAGTGACTAAAAGCACGTCCTAAAACTGTTTTTTAGGTAGCTTCAGGGCAGCATGAATGGAGCTTTCAAAATGGGAAAGCAAGGCTTGTGCCATAAGGTCCCCGTTTCCAGCGAACACGCAGCCTACCTCCGTGTGATTCCTACCAAGGAAATATACACTCTAGCTACACACTGGTCCCTTCCTTGAATAAAGTTTATTTGGCACGGAGTTCGGCGTGTAGCCAACCGCCTCCCCCAAGGAGCGCTCTAGGTAGGCTATCGGGCTTAGCTTCTTCTAAAACCCTGCAGTGTAAGAGGAAGAGCTGAGCTTTGGTTACAGCAGGAACGCAGGCCGACTTTCTTCCTGTAAGGATGGGGTCTTATGGTGTGACTTTGTAGGAGGAATGCGAAGCAGTTTGGGTTTCTCAGTGCCGCTCAGCCTAGGGCAATGAGGCAGATTTGCATGCCATGTAGGACGTGAGAGAACACATTTCCTGGAACTGTTGGAGTGCTGAGGAAATCTAGCTCTCCCAAGGAAGAGTGCAGTGTGTTGCCCTCCACTCAGCATACACAGAGTGACTGGGAAAGGTTTCCGGGCCTGGATGTTTCTTAGCAGCCCAGTGGAGCCTGCCGGTACTCGGTGTTCTTGCAGGGAATAGGGTGACCACGCGAGGTCCTCGCTGTCTTGAAAAGCTTACTAACCTTAAAAGAAAACAGACCTGAAACTAAGACCTCAAGGCAACTGCTCCAAGCTTCGCTTCAGCAGGACTAGTCAAGGCTTTACCTTGAGGAAAGGACTCACGTCAAGTTTCCTTTTAGCTCTAGAGCGTCTCAGGAGAAGCTCCCACCCTGGCTATGAAAGCACGCTGTTGATGTAAGAACACTCGTTCCCTTCCCAGACCCTTGCCTACAGTGACTAAAAGCACGTCCTAAAACTGTCTTTTAGGTAGCTTCAGGGCAGCATGAATGGAACTTTCAAAATGGGAAAGCAAGGCTTGTGCCATAAGGTCCCCGTTTCCAGCGAACATGCAGCCTACCTCCGTGTGATTCCTACCAAGTAAATATACACTCTAGCTACACACTGGTCCCTTCCTTGAATAAAGTTTATTTGGCACGGAGTTCTGCGTGTAGCCAACCGCCTCCCCCAAGGAGCGCTCTAGGTAGGCTATCGGGCTTAACTTCTTCTAAAACCCTGCAGTGTAAGAGGAAGAGCTGTGCTTTGGTTACAGCAGGAACGCAGGCCGACTTTCTCCTGTAAGGATGGGGTCTTATGGTGTGACTTTGTAGGAGGAATGCGAAGCAGTTTGGGTTTCTCAGTGCCGCTCAGCCTAGGGCAATGAGGCAGATTTGCATGCCATGTAGGACGTGAGAGAACACATTTCCTGGAGCTCTTGGAGTGCTGAGGAAATCTAGCTCTCCCAAGGAAGAGTGCAGTGTGTTGCCCTCCACTCAGCATACACAGAGTGACTGGGAAAGGTTTCCGGGCCTGGATGTTTCTTAGCAGCCCAGTGGAGCCTGCCGGTACTCGGTGTTCTTGCAGGGAATAGGGTGCCCACGCGAGGTCCTCGCTGTCTTGAAAAGCTTACTAACCTTAAAAGAAAACAGACCTGAAACTAAGGCCTCAAGGCAACTGCTCCAAGCTTCGCTTCGGCAGGGCTAGTCAAGGCTTTACCTTGAGGAAAGGCCTCACGTCAAGTTTCCTTTTAGCTCTAGAGCGTCTCAGGAGAAGCTCCCACCCAGGCTATGAAAGCACGCTGTTGATGTAGAGAACACTCGTTCCCTTCCCAGAGCCCTGCCTACAGTGACTAAAAGCACGTCCTAAAACTGTTTTTTAGGTAGCTTCAGGGCAGCATGAATGGAGCTTTCAAAATGGGAAAGCAAGGCTTGTGCCATAAGATCCCCGTTTCCAGCGAACAAGCAGCCTACCTCCGTGTGATTCCTACCAAGGAAATATACACTCTAGCTACACACTGGTCCTTTCCTTGAATAAAGTTTATTTGGCACGGAGTTCGGCGTGTAGCCAACCGCCTCCCCCAAGGAGCGCTCTAGGTAGGCTATCGGGCTTAGCTTCTTCTAAAACCCTGCAGTGTAAGAGGAAGAGCTGTGCTTTGGTTACAGCAGGAACGCAGGCCGACTTTCTCCTGTAAGGATGGGGTCTTATGGTGTGACTTTGTAGGAGGAATGCGAAGCAGTTTGGCTTTCTCAGTGCCGCTCAGCCTAGGGCAATGAGGCAGATTTGCATGCCATGTAGGACGTGAGAGAACACATTTCCTGGAGCTGTTGGAGTGCTGAGGAAATCTAGCTCTCCCAAGGAAGAGTGCAGTGTGTTGCCCTCCACTCAGCATACACAGAGTGACTGGGAAAGGTTTCCGGGCCTGGATGTTTCTTAGCAGCCCAGTGGAGCCTGCCGGTACTCGGTGTTCTTGCAGGGAATAGGGTGCCCACGCGAGGTCCTCGCTGTCTTGAAAAGCTTACTAACCTTAAAAGAAAACAGACCTGAAACTAAGGCCTCAAGGCAACTGCTCCAAGCTTCGCTTCGGCAGGGCTAGTCAAGGCTTTACCTTGAGGAAAGGCCTCACGTCAAGTTTCCTTTTAGCTCTAGAGCGTCTCAGGAGAAGCTCCCACCCTGGCTATGAAAGCACGCTGTTGATGTAAGAACACTCGTTCCCTTCCGAGAGCCCTGCCTACAGTGACTAAAAGCACGTCCTAAAACTCTTTTTTAGGTAGCTTCACGGCAGCATGAATGGAGCTTTCAAAATGGGAAAGCAAGGCTTGTGCCATAAGGTCCCCGTTTCCAGCGAACACGCAGCCTACCTCCGTGTGATTCCTACCAAGGAAATATACACTCTAGCTACACACTGGTCCCTTCCTTGAATAAAGTTTATTTGGCACGGAGTTCGGCGTGTAGCCAACCGCCTCCCCCAAGGAGCGCTCTAGGTAGGCTATCGGGCTTAGCTTCTTCTAAAACCCTGCAGTGTAAGAGGAAGAGCTGTGCTTTGGTTACAGCAGGAACGCAGGCCGACTTTCTCCTGTAAGGATGGGGTCTTATGGTGTGACTTTGTAGGAGGAATGCGAAGCAGTTTGGGTTTCTCAGTGCCGCTCAGCCTAGGGCAATGAGGCAGATTTGCATGCCATGTAGGACGTGAGAGAACACATTTCCTGGAGCTGTTGGAGTGCTGAGGAAATCTAGCTCTCCCAAGGAAGAGTGCAGTGTGTTGCCCTCCACTCAGCATACACAGAGTGACTGGGAAAGGTTTCCGGGCCTGGATGTTTCTTAGCAGCCCAGTGGAGCCTGCCGGTACTCGGTGTTCTTGCAGGGAATAGGGTGCCCACGCGAGGTCCTCGCTGTCTTGAAAAGCTTACTAACCTTAAAAGAAAACAGACCTGAAACTAAGGCCTCAAGGCAACTGCTCCAAGCTTCGCTTCGGCAGGGCTAGTCAAGGCTTTACCTTGAGGAAAGGCCTCACGTCAAGTTTCCTTTTAGCTCTAGAGCGTCTCAGGAGAAGCTCCCACCCAGGCTATGAAAGCACGCTGTTGATGTAGAGAACACTCGTTCCCTTCCCAGAGCCCTGCCTACAGTGACTAAAAGCACGTCCTAAAACTGTTTTTTAGGTAGCTTCAGGGCAGCATGAATGGAGCTTTCAAAATGGGAAAGCAAGGCTTGTGCCATAAGGTCCCCGTTTCCAGCGAACACGCAGCCTACCTCCGTGTGATTCCTACCAAGGAAATATACACTCTAGCTACACACTGGTCCCTTCCTTGAATAAAGTTTATTTGGCACGGAGTTCGGCGTGTAGCCAACCGCCTCCCCCAAGGAGCGCTCTAGGTAGGCTATCGGGCTTAGCTTCTTCTAAAACCCTGCAGTGTAAGAGGAAGAGCTGTGCTTTGGTTACAGCAGGAACGCAGGCCGACTTTCTCCTGTAAGGATGGGGTCTTATGGTGTGACTTTGTAGGAGGAATGCGAAGCAGTTTGGCTTTCTCAGTGCCGCTCAGCCTAGGGCAATGAGGCAGATTTGCATGCCATGTAGGACGTGAGAGAACACATTTCCTGGAGCTGTTGGAGTGCTGAGGAAATCTAGCTCTCCCAAGGAAGAGTGCAGTGTGTTGCCCTCCACTCAGCATACACAGAGTGACTGGGAAAGGTTTCCGGGCCTGGATGTTTCTTAGCAGCCCAGTGGAGCCTGCCGGTACTCGGTGTTCTTGCAGGGAATAGGGTGCCCACGCGAGGTCCTCGCTGTCTTGAAAAGCTTACTAACCTTAAAAGAAAACAGACCTGAAACTAAGGCCTCAAGGCAACTGCTCCAAGCTTCGCTTCGGCAGGGCTAGTCAAGGCTTTACCTTGAGGAAAGGCCTCACGTCAAGTTTCCTTTTAGCTCTAGAGCGTCTCAGGAGAAGCTCCCACCCTGGCTATGAAAGCACGCTGTTGATGTAGAGAACACTCGTTCCCTTCCCAGAGCCCTGCCTACAGTGACTAAAAGCACGTCCTAAAACTGTTTTTTAGGTAGCTTCAGGGCAGCATGAATGGAGCTTTCAAAATGGGAAAGCAAGGCTTGTGCCATAAGGTCCCCGTTTCCAGCGAACACGCAGCCTACCTCCGTGTGATTCCTACCAAGGAAATATACACTCTAGCTACACACTGGTCCCTTCCTTGAATAAAGTTTATTTGGCACGGAGTTCGGCGTGTAGCCAACCGCCTCCCCCAAGGAGCGCTCTAGGTAGGCTATCGGGCTTAGCTTCTTCTAAAACCCTGCAGTGTAAGAGGAAGAGCTGTGCTTTGGTTACAGCAGGAACGCAGGCCGACTTTCTCCTGTAAGGATGGGGTCTTATGGTGTGACTTTGTAGGAGGAATGCGAAGCAGTTTGGGTTTCTCAGTGCCGCTCAGCCTAGGGCAATGAGGCAGATTTGCATGCCATGTAGGACGTGAGAGAACACATTTCCTGGAGCTCTTGGAGTGCTGAGGAAATCTAGCTCTCCCAAGGAAGAGTGCAGTGTGTTGCCCTCCACTCAGCATACACAGAGTGACTGGGAAAGGTTTCCGGGCCTGGATGTTTCTTAGCAGCCCAGTGGAGCCTGCCGGTACTCGGTGTTCTTGCAGGGAATAGGGTGCCCACGCGAGGTCCTCGCTGTCTTGAAAAGCTTACTAACCTTAAAAGAAAACAGACCTGAAACTAAGGCCTCAAGGCAACTGCTCCAAGCTTCGCTTCGGCAGGACTAGTCAAGGCTTCACCTTGAGGAAAGGCCTCACGTCAAGTTTCCTTTTAGCTCTAGAGCGTCTCAGGAGAGGCTCCCACCCAGGCTATGAAAGCACGCTGTTGATGTAGAGAACACTCGTTCCCTTCCCAGAGCCCTGCCTACAGTGACTAAAAGCACGTCCTAAAACTGTTTTTTAGGTAGCTTCAGGGCAGCATGAATGGAGCTTTCAAAATGGGAAAGCAAGGCTTGTGCCATAAGGTCCCCGTTTCCAGCGAACACGCAGCCTACCTCCGTGTGATTCCTACCAAGGAAATATACACTCTAGCTACACACTGGTCCCTTCCTTGAATAAAGTTTATTTGGCACGGAGTTCTGCGTGTAGCCAACCGCCTCCCCCAAGGAGCGCTCTAGGTAGGCTATCGGGCTTAGCTTCTTCTAAAACCCTGCAGTGTAAGAGGAAGAGCTCTGCTTTGGTTACAGCAGGAAGGCAGGCCGACTTTCTCCTGTAAGGATGGGGTCTTATGGTGTGACTTTGTAGGAGGAATGCGAAGCAGTTTGGCTTTCTCAGTGCCGCTCAGCCTAGGGCAATGAGGCAGATTTGCATGCCATGTAGGACGTGAGAGAACACATTTCCTGGAACTGTTGGAGTGCTGAGGAAATCTAGCTCGCCCAAGGAAGAGTGCAGTGTGTTGCCCTCCACTCAGCATACACAGAGTGACTGGGAAAGGTTTCCGGGCCTGGATGTTTCTTAGCAGCCCAGTGGAGCCTGCCGGTACTCGGTGTTCTTGCAGGGAATAGGGTGCCCACGCGAGGTCCTCGCTGTCTTGAAAAGCTTACTAACCTTAAAAGAAAACAGACCTGAAACTAAGGCCTCAAGGCAACTGCTCCAAGCTTAGCTTCGGCAGGGCTAGTCAAGGCTTTACCTTGAGGAAAGGCCTCACGTCAAGTTTCCTTTTAGCTCTAGAGCGTCTCAGGAGAAGCTCCCACCCAGGCTATGAAAGCACGCTGTTGATGTAGAGAACACTCGTTCCCTTCCCAGAGCCCTGCCTACAGTGACTAAAAGCACGTCCTAAAACTGTTTTTTAGGTAGCTTCAGGGCAGCATGAATGGAGCTTTCAAAATGGGAAAGCAAGGCTTGTGCCATAAGGTCCCCGTTTCCAGCGAACACGCAGCCTACCTCCGTGTGATTCCTACCAAGGAAATATACACTCTAGCTACACACTGGTCCCTTCCTTGAATAAAGTTTATTTGGCACGGAGTTCGGCGTGTAGCCAACCGCCTCCCCCAAGGAGCGCTCTAGGTAGGCTATCGGGCTTAGCTTCTTCTAAAACCCTGCAGTGTAAGAGGAAGAGCTGAGCTTTGGTTACAGCAGGAACGCAGGCCGACTTTCTTCCTGTAAGGATGGGGTCTTATGGTGTGACTTTGTAGGAGGAATGCGAAGCAGTTTGGGTTTCTCAGTGCCGCTCAGCCTAGGGCAATGAGGCAGATTTGCATGCCATGTAGGACGTGAGAGAACACATTTCCTGGAACTGTTGGAGTGCTGAGGAAATCTAGCTCTCCCAAGGAAGAGTGCAGTGTGTTGCCCTCCACTCAGCATACACAGAGTGACTGGGAAAGGTTTCCGGGCCTGGATGTTTCTTAGCAGCCCAGTGGAGCCTGCCGGTACTCGGTGTTCTTGCAGGGAATAGGGTGCCCACGCGAGGTCCTCGCTGTCTTGAAAAGCTTACTAACCTTAAAAGAAAACAGACCTGAAATTATGGCCTCAGGGCAACTGCTCCAAGCTTCGCTTCGGCAGGGCTAGTCAAGGCTTTACCTTGAGGAAAGGCCTCACGTCAAGTTTCCTTTTAGCTCTAGAGCGTCTCAGGAGAAGCTCCCACCCTGGCTATGAAAGCACGCTGTTGATGTAAGAACACTCGTTCCCTTCCCAGAGCCTTGCCTACAGTGACTAAAAGCACGTCCTAAAACTGTTTTTTAGGTAGCTTCAGGGCAGCATGAATGGAACTTTCAAAATGGGAAAGCAAGGCTTGTGCCATAAGGTCCCCGTTTCCAGCGAACACGCAGCCTACCTCCGTGTGATTCCTACCAAGGAAATATACACTCTAGCTACACACTGGTCCCTTCCTTGAATAAAGTTTATTTGGCACGGAGTTCTGCGTGTAGCCAACCGCCTCCCCAAAGGAGCGCTCTAGGTAGGCTATCGGGCTTAGCTTCTTCTAAAACCCTGCAGTGTAAGAGGAAGAGCTGTGCTTTGGTTACAGCAGGAACGCAGGCCGACTTTCTCCTGTAAGGATGGGGTCTTATGGTGTGACTTTGTAGGAGGAATGCGAAGCAGTTTGGCTTTCTCAGTGCCGCTCAGCCTAGGGCAATGAGGCAGATTTGCATGCCATGTAGGACGTGAGAGAACACATTTCCTGGAACTGTTGGAGTGCTGAGGAAATCTAGCTCTCCCAAGGAAGAGTGCAGTGTGTTGCCCTCCACTCAGCATACACAGAGTGACTGGGAAAGGTTTCCGGGCCTGGATGTTTCTTAGCAGCCCAGTGGAGCCTGCCGGTACTCGGTGTTCTTGCAGGGAATAGGGTGCCCACGCGAGGTCCTCGCTGTCTTGAAAAGCTTACTAACCTTAAAAGAAAACAGACCTGAAACTAAGGCCTCAAGGCAACTGCTCCAAGCTTCGCTTCGGCAGGGCTAGTCAAGGCTTTACCTTGAGGTAAGACCTCACGTCAAGTTTCCTTTTAGCTCTAGAGCGTCTCAGGAGAAGCTCCCACCCAGGCTATGAAAGCACGCTGTTGATGTAGAGAACACTCGTTCCCTTCCCAGAGCCCTGCCTACAGTGACTAAAAGCACGTCCTAAAACTGTTTTTTAGGTAGCTTCAGGGCAGCCTGAATGGAACTTTCAAAATGGCAAAGCAAGGCTTGTGCCATAAGGTCCCCGTTTCCAGCGAACACGCAGCCTACCTCCTTGTGATTCCTACCAAGTAAATATACACTCTAGCTACACACTGGTCCCTTCCTTGAATAAAGTTTATTTGGCACGGAGTTCTGCGTGTAGCCAACCGCCTCCCCCAAGGAGCGCTGTAGGTAGGCTATCGGGCTTAGCTTCTTCTAAAACCCTGCAGTGTAAGAGGAAGAGCTGTGCTTTGGTTACAGCAGGAACGCAGGCCGACTTTCTCCTGTAAGGATGGGGTCTTATGATATGACTTTGTAGGAGGAATGCGAAGCAGTTTGGGTTTCTCAGTGCCGCTCAGCCTAGGGCAATGAGGCAGATTTGCATGCCATGTAGGACGTGAGAGAACACATTTCCTGGAGCTCTTGGAGTGCTGAGGAAATCTAGCTCTCCCAAGGAAGAGTGCAGTGTGTTGCCCTCCACTCAGCATACACAGAGTGACTGGGAAAGGTTTCCGGGCCTGGATGTTTCTTAGCAGCCCAGTGGAGCCTGCCGGTACTCGGTGTTCTTGCAGGGAATAGGGTGCCCACGCGAGGTCCTCGCTGTCTTGAAAAGCTTACTAACCTTAAAAGAAAACAGACCTGAAACTAAGGCCTCAAGGCAACTGCTCCAAGCTTCGCTTCGGCAGGGCTAGTCAAGGCTTCACCTTGAGGAAAGGCCTCACGTCAAGTTTCCTTTTAGCTCTAGAGCGTCTCAGGAGAGGCTCCCACCCAGGCTATGAAAGCACGCTGTTGATGTAGAGAACACTCGTTCCCTTCCCAGAGCCCTGCCTACAGTGACTAAAAGCACGTCCTAAAACTGTTTTTTAGGTAGCTTCAGGGCAGCATGAATGGAGCTTTCAAAATGGGAAAGCAAGGCTTGTGCCATAAGGTCCCCGTTTCCAGCGAACACGCAGCCTACCTCCGTGTGATTCCTACCAAGGAAATATACACTCTAGCTACACACTGGTCCCTTCCTTGAATAAAGTTTATTTGGCACGGAGTTCTGCGTGTAGCCAACCGCCTCCCCCAAGGAGCGCTCTAGGTAGGCTATCGGGCTTAGCTTCTTCTAAAACCCTGCAGTGTAAGAGGAAGAGCTGTGCTTTGGTTACAGCAGGAACACAGGTCGACTTTCTCCTGTAAGGATGGGGTCTTATGGTGTGACTTTGTAGGAGGAATGCGAAGCAGTTTGGGTTTCTCAGTGCCGCTCAGCCTAGGGCAATGAGGCAGATTTGCATGCCATGTAGGACGTGAGAGAACACATTTCCTGGAGCTGTTGGAGTGCTGAGGAAATCTAGCTCGCCCAAGGAAGAGTGCAGTGTGTTGCCCTCCACTCAGCATACACAGAGTGACTGGGAAAGGTTTCCGGGCCTGGATGTTTCTTAGCAGCCCAGTGGAGCCTGCCGGTACTCGGTGTTCTTGCAGGGAATAGGGTGCCCACGCGAGGTCCTCGCTGTCTTGAAAAGCTTACTAACCTTAAAAGAAAACAGACCTGAAACTAAGGCCTCAAGGCAACTGCTCCAAGCTTCGCTTCGGCAGGGCTAGTCAAGGCTTTACCTTGAGGAAAGGCCTCACGTCAAGTTTCCTTTTAGCTCTAGAGCGTCTCAGGAGAAGCTCCCACCCAGGCTATGAAAGCACGCTGTTGATGTAGAGAACACTCGTTCCCTTCCCAGAGCCCTGCCTACAGTGACTAAAAGCACGTCCTAAAACTGTTTTTTAGGTAGCTTCAGGGCAGCATGAATGGAGCTTTCAAAATGGGAAAGCAAGGCTTGTGCCATAAGGTCCCCGTTTCCAGCGAACACGCAGCCTACCTCCGTGTGATTCCTACCAAGGAAATATACACTCTAGCTACACACTGGTCCCTTCCTTGAATAAAGTTTATTTGGCACGGAGTTCTGCGTGTAGCCAACCGCCTCCCCCAAGGAGCGCTCTAGGTAGGCTATCGGGCTTAGCTTCTTCTAAAACCCTGCAGTGTAAGAGGAAGAGCTCTGCTTTGGTTACAGCAGGAAGGCAGGCCGACTTTCTCCTGTAAGGATGGGGTCTTATGGTGTGACTTTGTAGGAGGAATGCGAAGCAGTTTGGCTTTCTCAGTGCCGCTCAGCCTAGGGCAATGAGGCAGATTTGCATGCCATGTAGGACGTGAGAGAACACATTTCCTGGAACTGTTGGAGTGCTGAGGAAATCTAGCTCGCCCAAGGAAGAGTGCAGTGTGTTGCCCTCCACTCAGCATACACAGAGTGACTGGGAAAGGTTTCCGGGCCTGGATGTTTCTTAGCAGCCCAGTGGAGCCTGCCGGTACTCGGTGTTCTTGCAGGGAATAGGGTGCCCACGCGAGGTCCTCGCTGTCTTGAAAAGCTTACTAACCTTAAAAGAAAACAGACCTGAAACTAAGGCCTCAAGGCAACTGCTCCAAGCTTAGCTTCGGCAGGGCTAGTCAAGGCTTTACCTTGAGGAAAGGCCTCACGTCAAGTTTCCTTTTAGCTCTAGAGCGTCTCAGGAGAAGCTCCCACCCAGGCTATGAAAGCACGCTGTTGATGTAGAGAACACTCGTTCCCTTCCCAGAGCCCTGCCTACAGTGACTAAAAGCACGTCCTAAAACTGTTTTTTAGGTAGCTTCAGGGCAGCATGAATGGAGCTTTCAAAATGGGAAAGCAAGGCTTGTGCCATAAGGTCCCCGTTTCCAGCGAACACGCAGCCTACCTCCGTGTGATTCCTACCAAGGAAATATACACTCTAGCTACACACTGGTCCCTTCCTTGAATAAAGTTTATTTGGCACGGAGTTCGGCGTGTAGCCAACCGCCTCCCCCAAGGAGCGCTCTAGGTAGGCTATCGGGCTTAGCTTCTTCTAAAACCCTGCAGTGTAAGAGGAAGAGCTGAGCTTTGGTTACAGCAGGAACGCAGGCCGACTTTCTTCCTGTAAGGATGGGGTCTTATGGTGTGACTTTGTAGGAGGAATGCGAAGCAGTTTGGGTTTCTCAGTGCCGCTCAGCCTAGGGCAATGAGGCAGATTTGCATGCCATGTAGGACGTGAGAGAACACATTTCCTGGAACTGTTGGAGTGCTGAGGAAATCTAGCTCTCCCAAGGAAGAGTGCAGTGTGTTGCCCTCCACTCAGCATACACAGAGTGACTGGGAAAGGTTTCCGGGCCTGGATGTTTCTTAGCAGCCCAGTGGAGCCTGCCGGTACTCGGTGTTCTTGCAGGGAATAGGGTGACCACGCGAGGTCCTCGCTGTCTTGAAAAGCTTACTAACCTTAAAAGAAAACAGACCTGAAACTAAGACCTCAAGGCAACTGCTCCAAGCTTCGCTTCAGCAGGACTAGTCAAGGCTTTACCTTGAGGAAAGGACTCACGTCAAGTTTCCTTTTAGCTCTAGAGCGTCTCAGGAGAAGCTCCCACCCTGGCTATGAAAGCACGCTGTTGATGTAAGAACACTCGTTCCCTTCCCAGACCCTTGCCTACAGTGACTAAAAGCACGTCCTAAAACTGTCTTTTAGGTAGCTTCAGGGCAGCATGAATGGAACTTTCAAAATGGGAAAGCAAGGCTTGTGCCATAAGGTCCCCGTTTCCAGCGAACACGCAGCCTACCTCCTTGTGATTCCTACCAAGTAAATATACACTCTAGCTACACACTGGTCCCTTCCTTGAATAAAGTTTATTTGGCACGGAGTTCTGCGTGTAGCCAACCGCCTCCCCCAAGGAGCGCTCTAGGTAGGCTATCGGGCTTAACTTCTTCTAAAACCCTGCAGTGTAAGAGGAAGAGCTGTGCTTTGGTTACAGCAGGAACGCAGGCCGACTTTCTCCTGTAAGGATGGGGTCTTATGGTGTGACTTTGTAGGAGGAATGCGAAGCAGTTTGGGTTTCTCAGTGCCGCTCAGCCTAGGGCAATGAGGCAGATTTGCATGCCATGTAGGACGTGAGAGAACACATTTCCTGGAGCTCTTGGAGTGCTGAGGAAATCTAGCTCTCCCAAGGAAGAGTGCAGTGTGTTGCCCTCCACTCAGCATACACAGAGTGACTGGGAAAGGTTTCCGGGCCTGGATGTTTCTTAGCAGCCCAGTGGAGCCTGCCGGTACTCGGTGTTCTTGCAGGGAATAGGGTGCCCACGCGAGGTCCTCGCTGTCTTGAAAAGCTTACTAACCTTAAAAGAAAACAGACCTGAAACTAAGGCCTCAAGGCAACTGCTCCAAGCTTCGCTTCGGCAGGGCTAGTCAAGGCTTTACCTTGAGGAAAGGCCTCACGTCAAGTTTCCTTTTAGCTCTAGAGCGTCTCAGGAGAAGCTCCCACCCAGGCTATGAAAGCACGCTGTTGATGTAGAGAACACTCGTTCCCTTCCCAGAGCCCTGCCTACAGTGACTAAAAGCACGTCCTAAAACTGTTTTTTAGGTAGCTTCAGGGCAGCATGAATGGAGCTTTCAAAATGGGAAAGCAAGGCTTGTGCCATAAGATCCCCGTTTCCAGCGAACAAGCAGCCTACCTCCGTGTGATTCCTACCAAGGAAATATACACTCTAGCTACACACTGGTCCTTTCCTTGAATAAAGTTTATTTGGCACGGAGTTCGGCGTGTAGCCAACCGCCTCCCCCAAGGAGCGCTCTAGGTTGGCTATCGGGCTTAGCTTCTTCTAAAACCCTGCAGTGTAAGAGGAAGAGCTGTGCTTTGGTTACAGCAGGAACGCAGGCCGACTTTCTCCTGTAAGGATGGGGTCTTATGGTGTGACTTTGTAGGAGGAATGCGAAGCAGTTTGGGTTTCTCAGTGCCGCTCAGCCTAGGGCAATGAGGCAGATTTGCATGCCATGTAGGACGTGAGAGAACACATTTCCTGGAGCTGTTGGAGTGCTGAGGAAATCTAGCTCTCCCAAGGAAGAGTGCAGTGTGTTGCCCTCCACTCAGCATACACAGAGTGACTGGGAAAGGTTTCCGGGCCTGGATGTTTCTTAGCAGCCCAGTGGAGCCTGCCGGTACTCGGTGTTCTTGCAGGGAATAGGGTGCCCACGCGAGGTCCTCGCTGTCTTGAAAAGCTTACTAACCTTAAAAGAAAACAGACCTGAAACTAAGGCCTCAAGGCAACTGCTCCAAGCTTCGCTTCGGCAGGGCTAGTCAAGGCTTTACCTTGAGGAAAGGCCTCACGTCAAGTTTCCTTTTAGCTCTAGAGCGTCTCAGGAGAAGCTCCCACCCAGGCTATGAAAGCACGCTGTTGATGTAGAGAACACTCGTTCCCTTCCCAGAGCCCTGCCTACAGTGACTAAAAGCACGTCCTAAAACTGTTTTTTAGGGAGCTTCAGGGCAGCATGAATGGAGCTTTCAAAATGGGAAAGCAAGGCTTGTGCCATAAGGTCCCCGTTTCCAGCGAACACGCAGCCTACCTCCGTGTGATTCCTACCAAGGAAATATACACTCTAGCTACACACTGGTCCCTTCCTTGAATAAAGTTTATTTGGCACGGAGTTCTGCGTGTAGCCAACCGCCTTCCCCAAGGAGCGCTCTAGGTAGGCTATCGGGCTTAGCTTCTTCTAAAACCCTGCAGTGTAAGAGGAAGAGCTGTGCTTTGGTTACAGCAGGAACGCAGGCCGACTTTCTCCTGTAAGGATGGGGTCTTATGGTGTGACTTTGTAGGAGGAATGCGAAGCAGTTTGGCTTTCTCAGTGCCGCTCAGCCTAGGGCAATGAGGCAGATTTGCATGCCATGTAGGACGTGAGAGAACACATTTCCTGGAGCTGTTGGAGTGCTGAGGAAATCTAGCTCTCCCAAGGAAGAGTGCAGTGTGTTGCCCTCCACTCAGCATACACAGAGTGACTGGGAAAGGTTTCCGGGCCTGGATGTTTCTTAGCAGCCCAGTGGAGCCTGCCGGTACTCGGTGTTCTTGCAGGGAATAGGGTGCCCACGCGAGGTCCTCGCTGTCTTGAAAAGCTTACTAACCTTAAAAGAAAACAGACCTGAAACTAAGGCCTCAAGGCAACTGCTCCAAGCTTCGCTTCGGCAGGGCTAGTCAAGGCTTTACCTTGAGGAAAGGCCTCACGTCAAGTTTCCTTTTAGCTCTAGAGCGTCTCAGGAGAAGCTCCCACCCTGGCTATGAAAGCACGCTGTTGATGTAAGAACACTCGTTCCCTTCCGAGAGCCCTGCCTACAGTGACTAAAAGCACGTCCTAAAACTGTTTTTTAGGTAGCTTCAGGGCAGCATGAATGGAGCTTTCAAAAGGGGAAAGCAAGGCTTGTGCCATAAGGTCCCCGTTTCCAGCGAACACGCAGCCTACCTCCGTGTGATTCCTACCAAGGAAATATACACTCTAGCTACACACTGGTCCCTTCCTTGAATAAAGTTTATTTGGCACGGAGTTCGGCGTGTAGCCAACCGCCTCCCCCAAGGAGCGCTCTAGGTAGGCTATCGGGCTTAGCTTCTTCTAAAACCCTGCAGTGTAAGAGGAAGAGCTGTGCTTTGGTTACAGCAGGAACGCAGGCCGACTTTCTCCTGTAAGGATGGGGTCTTATGGTGTGACTTTGTAGGAGGAATGCGAAGCAGTTTGGGTTTCTCAGTGCCGCTCAGCCTAGGGCAATGAGGCAGATTTGCATGCCATGTAGGACGTGAGAGAACACATTTCCTGGAGCTGTTGGAGTGCTGAGGAAATCTAGCTCTCCCAAGGAAGAGTGCAGTGTGTTGCCCTCCACTCAGCATACACAGAGTGACTGGGAAAGGTTTCCGGGCCTGGATGTTTCTTAGCAGCCCAGTGGAGCCTGCCGGTACTCGGTGTTCTTGCAGGGAATAGGGTGCCCACGCGAGGTCCTCGCTGTCTTGAAAAGCTTACTAACCTTAAAAGAAAACAGACCTGAAACTAAGGCCTCAAGGCAACTGCTCCAAGCTTCGCTTCGGCAGGGCTAGTCAAGGTTTTATCTTGAGGAAAGGCCTCACGTCAAGTTTCCTTTTAGCTCTAGAGCGTCTCAGGAGAAGCTCCCACCCTGGCTATGAAAGCACGCTGTTGATGTAAGAACACTCGTTCCCTTCCGAGAGCCCTGCCTACAGTGACTAAAAGCACGTCCTAAAACTGTTTTTTAGGTAGCTTCAGGGCAGCATGAATGGAGCTTTCAAAATGGGAAAGCAAGGCTTGTGCCATAAGGTCCCCGTTTCCAGCGAACACGCAGCCTACCTCCGTGTGATTCCTACCAAGGAAATATACACTCTAGCTACACACTGGTCCCTTCCTTGAATAAAGTTTATTTGGCACGGAGTTCGGCGTGTAGCCAACCGCCTCCCCCAAGGAGCGCTCTAGGTAGGCTATCGGGCTTAGCTTCTTCTAAAACCCTGCAGTGTAAGAGGAAGAGCTGTGCTTTGGTTACAGCAGGAACGCAGGCCGACTTTCTCCTGTAAGGATGGGGTCTTATGGTGTGACTTTGTAGGAGGAATGCGAAGCAGTTTGGGTTTCTCAGTGCCGCTCAGCCTAGGGCAATGAGGCAGATTTGCATGCCATGTAGGACGTGAGAGAACACATTTCCTGGAGCTGTTGGAGTGCTGAGGAAATCTAGCTCTCCCAAGGAAGAGTGCAGTGTGTTGCCCTCCACTCAGCATACACAGAGTGACTGGGAAAGGTTTCCGGGCCTGGATGTTTCTTAGCAGCCCAGTGGAGCCTGCCGGTACTCGGTGTTCTTGCAGGGAATAGGGTGCCCACGCGAGGTCCTCGCTGTCTTGAAAAGCTTACTAACCTTAAAAGAAAACAGACCTGAAACTAAGGCCTCAAGGCAACTGCTCCAAGCTTCGCTTCGGCAGGGCTAGTCAAGGCTTTACCTTGAGGAAAGGCCTCACGTCAAGTTTCCTTTTAGCTCTAGAGCGTCTCAGGAGAAACTCCCACCCAGGCTATGAAAGCACGCTGTTGATGTAGAGAACACTCGTTCCCTTCCCAGAGCCCTGCCTACAGTGACTAAAAGCACGTCCTTAAACTGTTTTTTAGGTAGCTTCAGGGCAGCATGAATGGAGCTTTCAAAATGGGAAAGCAAGGCTTGTGCCATAAGGTCCCCGTTTCCAGCGAACACGCAGCCTACCTCCGTGTGATTCCTACCAAGGAAATATACACTCTAGCTACACACTGGTCCCTTCCTTGAATAAAGTTTATTTGGCACGGAGTTCGGCGTGTAGCCAACCGCCTCCCCCAAGGAGCGCTCTAGGTAGGCTATCGGGCTTAGCTTCTTCTAAAACCCTGCAGTGTAAGAGGAAGAGCTGTGCTTTGGTTACAGCAGGAACGCAGGCCGACTTTCTCCTGTAAGGATGGGGTCTTATGGTGTGACTTTGTAGGAGGAATGCGAAGCAGTTTGGGTTTCTCAGTGCCGCTCAGCCTAGGGCAATGAGGCAGATTTGCATGCCATGTAGGACGTGAGAGAACACATTTCCTGGAGCTGTTGGAGTGCTGAGGAAATCTAGCTCTCCCAAGGAAGAGTGCAGTGTGTTGCCCTCCACTCAGCATACACAGAGTGACTGGGAAAGGTTTCCGGGCCTGGATGTTTCTTAGCAGCCCAGTGGAGCCTGCCGGTACTCGGTGTTCTTGCAGGGAATAGGGTGCCCACGCGAGGTCCTCGCTGTCTTGAAAAGCTTACTAACCTTAAAAGAAAACAGACCTGAAACTAAGGCCTCAAGGCAACTGCTCCAAGCTTCGCTTCGGCAGGGCTAGTCAAGGCTTTACCTTGAGGAAAGGCCTCACGTCAAGTTTCCTTTTAGCTCTAGAGCGTCTCAGGAGAAGCTCCCACCCTGGCTATGAAAGCACGCTGTTGATGTAGAGAACACTCGTTCCCTTCCCAGAGCCCTGCCTACAGTGACTAAAAGCACGTCCTAAAACTGTTTTTTAGGTAGCTTCAGGGCAGCATGAATGGAGCTTTCAAAATGGGAAAGCAAGGCTTGTGCCATAAGGTCCCCGTTTCCAGCGAACACGCAGCCTACCTCCGTGTGATTCCTACCAAGGAAATATACACTCTAGCTACACACTGGTCCCTTCCTTGAATAAAGTTTATTTGGCACGGAGTTCGGCGTGTAGCCAACCGCCTCCCCCAAGGAGCGCTCTAGGTAGGCTATCGGGCTTAGCTTCTTCTAAAACCCTGCAGTGTAAGAGGAAGAGCTGTGCTTTGGTTACAGCAGGAACGCAGGCCGACTTTCTCCTGTAAGGATGGGGTCTTATGGTGTGACTTTGTAGGAGGAATGCGAAGCAGTTTGGGTTTCTCAGTGCCGCTCAGCCTAGGGCAATGAGGCAGATTTGCATGCCATGTAGGACGTGAGAGAACACATTTCCTGGAGCTGTTGGAGTGCTGAGGAAATCTAGCTCTCCCAAGGAAGAGTGCAGTGTGTTGCCCTCCACTCAGCATACACAGAGTGACTGGGAAAGGTTTCCGGGCCTGGATGTTTCTTAGCAGCCCAGTGGAGCCTGCCGGTACTCGGTGTTCTTGCAGGGAATAGGGTGCCCACGCGAGGTCCTCGCTGTCTTGAAAAGCTTACTAACCTTAAAAGAAAACAGACCTGAAACTAAGGCCTCAAGGCAACTGCTCCAAGCTTCGCTTCGGCAGGGCTAGTCAAGGCTTTACCTTGAGGAAAGGCCTCACGTCAAGTTTCCTTTTAGCTCTAGAGCGTCTCAGGAGAAGCTCCCACCCTGGCTATGAAAGCACGCTGTTGATGTAAGAACACTCGTTCCCTTCCGAGAGCCCTGCCTACAGTGACTAAAAGCACGTCCTAAAACTCTTTTTTAGGTAGCTTCAGGGCAGCATGAATGGAGCTTTCAAAATGGGAAAGCAAGGCTTGTGCCATAAGGTCCCCGTTTCCAGCGAACACGCAGCCTACCTCCGTGTGATTCCTACCAAGGAAATATACACTCTAGCTACACACTGGTCCCTTCCTTGAATAAAGTTTATTTGGCACGCAGTTCGGCGTGTAGCCAACCGCCTCCCCCAAGGAGCGCTCTAGGTAGGCTATCGGGCTTAGCTTCTTCTAAAACCCTGCAGTGTAAGAGGAAGAGCTGTGCTTTGGTTACAGCAGGAACGCAGGCCGACTTTCTCCTGTAAGGATGGGGTCTTATGGTGTGACTTTGTAGGAGGAATGCGAAGCAGTTTGGGTTTCTCAGTGCCGCTCAGCCTAGGGCAATGAGGCAGATTTGCATGCCATGTAGGACGTGAGAGAACACATTTCCTGGAGCTGTTGGAGTGCTGAGGAAATCTAGCTCTCCCAAGGAAGAGTGCAGTGTGTTGCCCTCCACTCAGCATACACAGAGTGACTGGGAAAGGTTTCCGGGCCTGGATGTTTCTTAGCAGCCCAGTGGAGCCTGCCGGTACTCGGTGTTCTTGCAGGGAATAGGGTGCCCACGCGAGGTCCTCGCTGTCTTGAAAAGCTTACTAACCTTAAAAGAAAACAGACCTGAAACTAAGGCCTCAAGGCAACTGCTCCAAGCTTCGCTTCGGCAGGGCTAGTCAAGGCTTTACCTTGAGGAAAGGCCTCACGTCAAGTTTCCTTTTAGCTCTAGAGCGTCTCAGGAGAAGCTCCCACCCAGGCTATGAAAGCACGCTGTTGATGTAGAGAACACTCGTTCCCTTCCCAGAGCCCTGCCTACAGTGACTAAAAGCACGTCCTTAAACTGTTTTTTAGGTAGCTTCAGGGCAGCATGAATGGAGCTTTCAAAATGGGAAAGCAAGGCTTGTGCCATAAGGTCCCCGTTTCCAGCGAACACGCAGCCTACCTCCGTGTGATTCCTACCAAGGAAATATACACTCTAGCTACACACTGGTCCCTTCCTTGAATAAAGTTTATTTGGCACGGAGTTCGGCGTGTAGCCAACCGCCTCCCCCAAGGAGCGCTCTAGGTAGGCTATCGGGCTTAGCTTCTTCTAAAACCCTGCAGTGTAAGAGGAAGAGCTGTGCTTTGGTTACAGCAGGAACGCAGGCCGACTTTCTCCTGTAAGGATGGGGTCTTATGGTGTGACTTTGTAGGAGGAATGCGAAGCAGTTTGGGTTTCTCAGTGCCGCTCAGCCTAGGGCAATGAGGCAGATTTGCATGCCATGTAGGACGTGAGAGAACACATTTCCTGGAGCTGTTGGAGTGCTGAGGAAATCTAGCTCTCCCAAGGAAGAGTGCAGTGTGTTGCCCTCCACTCAGCATACACAGAGTGACTGGGAAAGGTTTCCGGGCCTGGATGTTTCTTAGCAGCCCAGTGGAGCCTGCCGGTACTCGGTGTTCTTGCAGGGAATAGGGTGCCCACGCGAGGTCCTCGCTGTCTTGAAAAGCTTACTAACCTTAAAAGAAAACAGACCTGAAACTAAGGCCTCAAGGCAACTGCTCCAAGCTTCGCTTCGGCAGGGCTAGTCAAGGCTTTACCTTGAGGAAAGGCCTCACGTCAAGTTTCCTTTTAGCTCTAGAGCGTCTCAGGAGAAGCTCCCACCCAGGCTATGAAAGCACGCTGTTGATGTAGAGAACACTCGTTCCCTTCCCAGAGCCCTGCCTACAGTGACTAAAAGCACGTCCTAAAACTGTTTTTTAGGGAGCTTCAGGGCAGCATGAATGGAGCTTTCAAAATGGGAAAGCAAGGCTTGTGCCATAAGGTCCCCGTTTCCAGCGAACACGCAGCCTACCTCCGTGTGATTCCTACCAAGGAAATATACACTCTAGCTACACACTGGTCCCTTCCTTGAATAAAGTTTATTTGGCACGGAGTTCTGCGTGTAGCCAACCGCCTCCCCCAAGGAGCGCTCTAGGTAGGCTATCGGGCTTAGCTTCTTCTAAAACCCTGCAGTGTAAGAGGAAGAGCTGTGCTTTGGTTACAGCAGGAACGCAGGCCGACTTTCTCCTGTAAGGATGGGGTCTTATGGTGTGACTTTGTAGGAGGAATGCGAAGCAGTTTGGCTTTCTCAGTGCCGCTCAGCCTAGGGCAATGAGGCAGATTTGCATGCCATGTAGGACGTGAGAGAACACATTTCCTGGAACTGTTGGAGTGCTGAGGAAATCTAGCTCTCCCAAGGAAGAGTGCAGTGTGTTGCCCTCCACTCAGCATACACAGAGTGACTGGGAAAGGTTTCCGGGCCTGGATGTTTCTTAGCAGCCCAGTGGAGCCTGCCGGTACTCGGTGTTCTTGCAGGGAATAGGGTGCCCACGCGAGGTCCTCGCTGTCTTGAAAAGCTTACTAACCTTAAAAGAAAACAGACCTGAAACTAAGGCCTCAAGGCAACTGCTCCAAGCTTCGCTTCGGCAGGGCTAGTCAAGGCTTTACCTTGAGGAAAGGCCTCACGTCAAGTTTCCTTTTAGCTCTAGAGCGTCTCAGGAGAAGCTCCCACCCAGGCTATGAAAGCACGCTGTTGATGTAGAGAACACTCGTTCCCTTCCCAGAGCCCTGCCTACAGTGACTAAAAGCACGTCCTAAAACTGTTTTTTAGGGAGCTTCAGGGCAGCATGAATGGAGCTTTCAAAATGGGAAAGCAAGGCTTGTGCCATAAGGTCCCCGTTTCCAGCGAACACGCAGCCTACCTCCGTGTGATTCCTACCAAGGAAATATACACTCTAGCTACACACTGGTCCCTTCCTTGAATAAAGTTTATTTGGCACGGAGTTCGGCGTGTAGCCAACCGCCTCCCCCAAGGAGCGCTCTAGGTAGGCTATCGGGCTTAGCTTCTTCTAAAACCCTGCAGTGTAAGAGGAAGAGCTGTGCTTTGGTTACAGCAGGAACGCAGGCCGACTTTCTCCTGTAAGGATGGGGTCTTATGGTGTGACTTTGTAGGAGGAATGCGAAGCAGTTTGGGTTTCTCAGTGCCGCTCAGCCTAGGGCAATGAGGCAGATTTGCATGCCATGTAGGACGTGAGAGAACACATTTCCTGGAGCTGTTGGAGTGCTGAGGAAATCTAGCTCTCCCAAGGAAGAGTGCAGTGTGTTGCCCTCCACTCAGCATACACAGAGTGACTGGGAAAGGTTTCCGGGCCTGGATGTTTCTTAGCAGCCCAGTGGAGCCTGCCGGTACTCGGTGTTCTTGCAGGGAATAGGGTGCCCACGCGAGGTCCTCGCTGTCTTGAAAAGCTTACTAACCTTAAAAGAAAACAGACCTGAAACTAAGGCCTCAAGGCAACTGCTCCAAGCTTCGCTTCGGCAGGGCTAGTCAAGGCTTTACCTTGAGGAAAGGCCTCACGTCAAGTTTCCTTTTAGCTCTAGAGCGTCTCAGGAGAAGCTCCCACCCTGGCTATGAAAGCACGCTGTTGATGTAAGAACACTCGTTCCCTTCCGAGAGCCCTGCCTACAGTGACTAAAAGCACGTCCTAAAACTCTTTTTTAGGTAGCTTCAGGGCAGCATGAATGGAGCTTTCAAAATGGGAAAGCAAGGCTTGTGCCATAAGGTCCCCGTTTCCAGCGAACACGCAGCCTACCTCCGTGTGATTCCTACCAAGGAAATATACACTCTAGCTACACACTGGTCCCTTCCTTGAATAAAGTTTATTTGGCACGGAGTTCGGCGTGTAGCCAACCGCCTCCCCCAAGGAGCGCTCTAGGTAGGCTATCGGGCTTAGCTTCTTCTAAAACCCTGCAGTGTAAGAGGAAGAGCTGTGCTTTGGTTACAGCAGGAACGCAGGCCGACTTTCTCCTGTAAGGATGGGGTCTTATGGTGTTACTTTGTAGGAGGAATGCGAAGCAGTTTGGGTTTCTCAGTGCCGCTCAGCCTAGGGCAATGAGGCAGATTTGCATGCCATGTAGGACGTGAGAGAACACATTTCCTGGAGCTGTTGGAGTGCTGAGGAAATCTAGCTCTCCCAAGGAAGAGTGCAGTGTGTTGCCCTCCACTCAGCATACACAGAGTGACTGGGAAAGGTTTCCGGGCCTGGATGTTTCTTAGCAGCCCAGTGGAGCCTGCCGGTACTCGGTGTTCTTGCAGGGAATAGGGTGCCCACGCGAGGTCCTCGCTGTCTTGAAAAGCTTACTAACCTTAAAAGAAAACAGACCTGAAACTAAGGCCTCAAGGCAACTGCTCCAAGCTTCGCTTCGGCAGGGCTAGTCAAGGCTTTACCTTGAGGAAAGGCCTCACGTCAAGTTTCCTTTTAGCTCTAGAGCGTCTCAGGAGAAGCTCCCACCCAGGCTATGAAAGCACGCTGTTGATGTAGAGAACACTCGTTCCCTTCCCAGAGCCCTGCCTACAGTGACTAAAAGCACGTCCTTAAACTGTTTTTTAGGTAGCTTCAGGGCAGCATGAATGGAGCTTTCAAAATGGGAAAGCAAGGCTTGTGCCATAAGGTCCCCGTTTCCAGCGAACACGCAGCCTACCTCCGTGTGATTCCTACCAAGGAAATATACACTCTAGCTACACACTGGTCCCTTCCTTGAATAAAGTTTATTTGGCACGGAGTTCGGCGTGTAGCCAACCGCCTCCCCCAAGGAGCGCTCTAGGTAGGCTATCGGGCTTAGCTTCTTCTAAAACCCTGCAGTGTAAGAGGAAGAGCTGTGCTTTGGTTACAGCAGGAACGCAGGCCGACTTTCTCCTGTAAGGATGGGGTCTTATGGTGTGACTTTGTAGGAGGAATGCGAAGCAGTTTGGCTTTCTCAGTGCCCCTCAGCCTAGGGCAATGAGGCAGATTTGCATGCCATGTAGGACGTGAGAGAACACATTTCCTGGAGCTGTTGGAGTGCTGAGGAAATCTAGCTCTCCCAAGGAAGAGTGCAGTGTGTTGCCCTCCACTCAGCATACACAGAGTGACTGGGAAAGGTTTCCGGGCCTGGATGTTTCTTAGCAGCCCAGTGGAGCCTGCCGGTACTCGGTGTTCTTGCAGGGAATAGGGTGCCCACGCGAGGTCCTCGCTGTCTTGAAAAGCTTACTAACCTTAAAAGAAAACAGACCTGAAACTAAGGCCTCAAGGCAACTGCTCCAAGCTTCGCTTCGGCAGGGCTAGTCAAGGCTTTACCTTGAGGAAAGGCCTCACGTCAAGTTTCCTTTTAGCTCTAGAGCGTCTCAGGAGAAGCTCCCACCCAGGCTATGAAAGCACGCTGTTGATGTAGAGAACACTCGTTCCCTTCCCAGAGCCCTGCCTACAGTGACTAAAAGCACGTCCTAAAACTGTTTTTTAGGGAGCTTCAGGGCAGCATGAATGGAGCTTTCAAAATGGGAAAGCAAGGCTTGTGCCATAAGGTCCCCGTTTCCAGCGAACACGCAGCCTACCTCCGTGTGATTCCTACCAAGGAAATATACACTCTAGCTACACACTGGTCCCTTCCTTGAATAAAGTTTATTTGGCACGGAGTTCTGCGTGTAGCCAACCGCCTCCCCCAAGGAGCGCTCTAGGTAGGCTATCGGGCTTAGCTTCTTCTAAAACCCTGCAGTGTAAGAGGAAGAGCTGTGCTTTGGTTACAGCAGGAACGCAGGCCGACTTTCTCCTGTAAGGATGGGGTCTTATGGTGTGACTTTGTAGGAGGAATGCGAAGCAGTTTGGGTTTCTCAGTGCCGCTCAGCCTAGGGCAATGAGGCAGATTTGCATGCCATGTAGGACGTGAGAGAACACATTTCCTGGAACTGTTGGATTGCTGAGGAAATCTAGCTCGCCCAAGGAAGAGTGCAGTGTGTTGCCCTCCACTCAGCATACACAGAGTGACTGGGAAAGGTTTCCGGGCCTGGATGTTTCTTAGCAGCCCAGTGGAGCCTGCGGGTACTCGGTGTTCTTGCAGGGAATAGGGTGCCCACGCGAGGTCCTCGCTGTCTTGAAAAGCTTACTAACCTTAAAAGAAAACAGACCTGAAACTAAGGCCTCAAGGCAACTGCTCCAAGCTTCGCTTCGGCAGGGCTAGTCAAGGCTTTACCTTGAGGAAAGGCCTCACGTCAAGTTTCCTTTTAGCTCTAGAGCGTCTCAGGAGAAGCTCCCACCCTGGCTATGAAAGCACGCTGTTGATGTAAGAACACTCGTTCCCTTCCCAGAGCCTTGCCTACAGTGACTAAAAACACGTCCTAAAACTGTTTTTTAGGTAGCTTCAGGGCAGCCTGAATGGAACTTTCAAAATGGGAAAGCAAGGCTTCTGCCATAAGGTCCCCGTTTCCAGCGAACACGCAGCCTACCTCCTTGTGATTCCTACCAAGTAAATATACACTCTAGCTACACACTGGTCCCTTCCTTGAATAAAGTTTATTTGGCACGGAGTTCTGCGTGTAGCCAACCGCCTCCCCCAAGGAGCGCTCTAGGTAGGCTATAGGGCTTAGCTTCTTCTAAAACCCTGCAGTGTAAGAGGAAGAGCTGTGCTTTGGTTACAGCAGGAACGCAGGCCGACTTTCTCCTGTAAGGATGGGGTCTTATGGTGTGACTTTGTAGGAGGAATGCGAAGCAGTTTGGCTTTCTCAGTGCCGCTCAGCCTAGGGCAATGAGGCAGATTTGCATGCCATGTAGGACGTGAGAGAACACATTTCCTGGAACTGTTGGAGTGCTGAGGAAATCTAGCTCTCCCAAGGAAGAGTGCAGTGTGTTGCCCTCCACTCAGCATACACAGAGTGACTGGGAAAGGTTTCCGGGCCTGGATGTTTCTTAGCAGCCCAGTGGAGCCTGCCGGTACTCGGTGTTCTTGCAGGGAATAGGGTGCCCACGCGAGGTCCTCGCTGTCTTGAAAAGCTTACTAACCTTAAAAGAAAACAGACCTGAAACTAAGGCCTCAAGGCAACTGCTCCAAGCTTCGCTTCGGCAGGGCTAGTCAAGGCTTTACCTTGAGGAAAGGCCTCACGTCAAGTTTCCTTTTAGCTCTAGAGCGTCTCAGGAGAAGCTCCCACCCAGGCTATGAAAGCACGCTGTTGATGTAGAGAACACTCGTTCCCTTCCCAGAGCCCTGCCTACAGTGACTAAAAGCACGTCCTAAAACTGTTTTTTAGGGAGCTTCAGGGCAGCATGAATGGAGCTTTCAAAATGGGAAAGCAAGGCTTGTGCCATAAGGTCCCCGTTTCCAGCGAACACGCAGCCTACCTCCGTGTGATTCCTACCAAGGAAATATACACTCTAGCTACACACTGGTCCCTTCCTTGAATAAAGTTTATTTGGCACGGAGTTCGGCGTGTAGCCAACCGCCTCCCCCAAGGAGCGCTCTAGGTAGGCTATCGGGCTTAGCTTCTTCTAAAACCCTGCAGTGTAAGAGGAAGAGCTGTGCTTTGGTTACAGCAGGAACGCAGGCCGACTTTCTCCTGTAAGGATGGGGTCTTATGGTGTGACTTTGTAGGAGGAATGCGAAGCAGTTTGGGTTTCTCAGTGCCGCTCAGCCTAGGGCAATGAGGCAGATTTGCATGCCATGTAGGACGTGAGAGAACACATTTCCTGGAGCTGTTGGAGTGCTGAGGAAATCTAGCTCTCCCAAGGAAGAGTGCAGTGTGTTGCCCTCCACTCAGCATACACAGAGTGACTGGGAAAGGTTTCCGGGCCTGGATGTTTCTTAGCAGCCCAGTGGAGCCTGCCGGTACTCGGTGTTCTTGCAGGGAATAGGGTGCCCACGCGAGGTCCTCGCTGTCTTGAAAAGCTTACTAACCTTAAAAGAAAACAGACCTGAAACTAAGGCCTCAAGGCAACTGCTCCAAGCTTCGCTTCGGCAGGGCTAGTCAAGGCTTTACCTTGAGGAAAGGCCTCACGTCAAGTTTCCTTTTAGCTCTAGAGCGTCTCAGGAGAAGCTCCCACCCTGGCTATGAAAGCACGCTGTTGATGTAAGAACACTCGTTCCCTTCCGAGAGCCCTGCCTACAGTGACTAAAAGCACGTCCTAAAACTCTTTTTTAGGTAGCTTCAGGGCAGCATGAAAGGAGCTTTCAAAATGGGAAAGCAAGGCTTGTGCCATAAGGTCCCCGTTTCCAGCGAACACGCAGCCTACCTCCGTGTGATTCCTACCAAGGAAATATACACTCTAGCTACACACTGGTCCCTTCCTTGAATAAAGTTTATTTGGCACGGAGTTCTGCGTGTAGCCAACCGCCTCCCCCAAGGAGCGCTCTAGGTAGGCTATCGGGCTTAGCTTCTTCTAAAACCCTGCAGTGTAAGAGGAAGAGCTGTGCTTTGGTTACAGCAGGAACGCAGGCCGACTTTCTCCTGTAAGGATGGGGTCTTATGGTGTGACTTTGTAGGAGGAATGCGAAGCAGTTTGGGTTTCTCAGTGCCGCTCTGCCTAGGGCAATGAGGCAGATTTGCATGCCATGTAGGACGTGAGAGAACACATTTCCTGGAACTGTTGGATTGCTGAGGAAATCTAGCTCTCCCAAGGAAGAGTGCAGTGTGTTGCCCTCCACTCAGCATACACAGAGTGACTGGGAAAGGTTTCCGGGCCTGGATGTTTCTTAGCAGCCCAGTGGAGCCTGCGGGTACTCGGTGTTCTTGCAGGGAATAGGGTGCCCACGCGAGGTCCTCGCTGTCTTGAAAAGCTTACTAACCTTAAAAGAAAACAGACCTGAAACTAAGGCCTCAAGGCAACTGCTCCAAGCTTCGCTTCGGCAGGGCTAGTCAAGGCTTTACCTTGAGGAAAGGCCTCACGTCAAGTTTCCTTTTAGCTCTAGAGCGTCTCAGGAGCAGCTCCCACCCTGGCTATGAAAGCACGCTGTTGATGTAAGAACACTCGTTCCCTTCCCAGAGCCTTGCCTACAGTGACTAAAAACACGTCCTAAAACTGTTTTTTAGGTAGCTTCAGGGCAGCCTGAATGGAACTTTCAAAATGGGAAAGCAAGGCTTCTGCCATAAGGTCCCCGTTTCCAGCGAACACGCAGCCTACCTCCTTGTGATTCCTACCAAGTAAATATACACTCTAGCTACACACTGGTCCCTTCCTTGAATAAAGTTTATTTGGCACGGAGTTCTGCGTGTAGCCAACCGCCTCCCCCAAGGAGCGCTCTAGGTAGGCTATAGGGCTTAGCTTCTTCTAAAACCCTGCAGTGTAAGAGGAAGAGCTGTGCTTTGGTTACAGCAGGAACGCAGGCCGACTTTCTCCTGTAAGGATGGGGTCTTATGGTGTGACTTTGTAGGAGGAATGCGAAGCAGTTTGGCTTTCTCAGTGCCGCTCAGCCTAGGGCAATGAGGCAGATTTGCATGCCATGTAGGACGTGAGAGAACACATTTCCTGGAGCTGTTGGAGTGCTGAGGAAATCTAGCTCTCCCAAGGAAGAGTGCAGTGTGTTGCCCTCCACTCAGCATACACAGAGTGACTGGGAAAGGTTTCCGGGCCTGGATGTTTCTTAGCAGCCCAGTGGAGCCTGCCGGTACTCGGTGTTCTTGCAGGGAATAGGGTGCCCAGGCGAGGTCCTCGCTGTCTTGAAAAGCTTACTAACCTTAAAAGAAAACAGACCTGAAACTAAGGCCTCAAGGCAACTGCTCCAAGCTTCGCTTCGGCAGGGCTAGTCAAGGCTTTACCTTGAGGAAAGGCCTCACGTCAAGTTTCCTTTCAGCTCTAGAGCGTCTCAGGAGAAGCTCCCACCCAGGCTATGAAAGCACGCTGTTGATGTAGAGAACACTCGTTCCCTTCCCAGAGCCCTGCCTACAGTGACTAAAAGCACGTCCTAAAACTGTTTTTTAGGGAGCTTCAGGGCAGCATGAATGGAGCTTTCAAAATGGGAAAGCAAGGCTTGTGCCATAAGGTCCCCGTTTCCAGCGAACACGCAGCCTACCTCCGTGTGATTCCTACCAAGGAAATATACACTCTAGCTACACACTGGTCCCTTCCTTGAATAAAGTTTATTTGGCACGGAGTTCGGCGTGTAGCCAACCGCCTCCCCCAAGGAGCGCTCTAGGTAGGCTATCGGGCTTAGCTTCTTCTAAAACCCTGCAGTGTAAGAGGAAGAGCTGTGCTTTGGTTACAGCAGGAACGCAGGCCGACTTTCTCCTGTAAGGATGGGGTCTTATGGTGTGACTTTGTAGGAGGAATGCGAAGCAGTTTGGGTTTCTCAGTGCCGCTCAGCCTAGGGCAATGAGGCAGATTTGCATGCCATGTAGGACGTGAGAGAACACATTTCCTGGAGCTGTTGGAGTGCTGAGGAAATCTAGCTCGCCCAAGGAAGAGTGCAGTGTGTTGCCCTCCACTCAGCATACACAGAGTGACTGGGAAAGGTTTCCGGGCCTGGATGTTTCTTAGCAGCCCAGTGGAGCCTGCCGGTACTCGGTGTTCTTGCAGGGAATAGGGTGCCCACGCGAGGTCCTCGCTGTCTTGAAAAGCTTACTAACCTTAAAAGAAAACAGACCTGAAACTAAGGCCTCAAGGCAACTGCTCCAAGCTTCGCTTCGGCAGGGCTAGTCAAGGCTTTACCTTGAGGAAAGGCCTCACGTCAAGTTTCCTTTTAGCTCTAGAGCGTCTCAGGAGAAGCTCCCACCCTGGCTATGAAAGCACGCTGTTGATGTAAGAACACTCGTTCCCTTCCGAGAGCCCTGCCTACAGTGACTAAAAGCACGTCCTAAAACTCTTTTTTAGGTAGCTTCAGGGCAGCATGAATGGAGCTTTCAAAATGGGAAAGCAAGGCTTGTGCCATAAGGTCCCCGTTTCCAGCGAACACGCAGCCTACCTCCGTGTGATTCCTACCAAGGAAATATACACTCTAGCTACACACTGGTCCCTTCCTTGAATAAAGTTTATTTGGCACGGAGTTCGGCGTGTAGCCAACCGCCTCCCCCAAGGAGCGCTCTAGGTAGGCTATCGGGCTTAGCTTCTTCTAAAACCCTGCAGTGTAAGAGGAAGAGCTGTGCTTTGGTTACAGCAGGAACGCAGGCCGACTTTCTCCTGTAAGGATGGGGTCTTATGGTGTGACTTTGTAGGAGGAATGCGAAGCAGTTTGGCTTTCTCAGTGCCGCTCAGCCTAGGGCAATGAGGCAGATTTGCATGCCATGTAGGACGTGAGAGAACACATTTCCTGGAGCTGTTGGAGTGCTGAGGAAATCTAGCTCTCCCAAGGAAGAGTGCAGTGTGTTGCCCTCCACTCAGCATACACAGAGTGACTGGGAAAGGTTTCCGGGCCTGGATGTTTCTTAGCAGCCCAGTGGAGCCTGCCGGTACTCGGTGTTCTTGCAGGGAATAGGGTGCCCACGCGAGGTCCTCGCTGTCTTGAAAAGCTTACTAACCTTAAAAGAAAACAGACCTGAAACTAAGGCCTCAAGGCAACTGCTCCAAGCTTCGCTTCGGCAGGGCTAGTCAAGGCTTTACCTTGAGGAAAGGCCTCACGTCAAGTTTCCTTTTAGCTCTAGAGCGTCTCAGGAGAAGCTCCCACCCAGGCTATGAAAGCACGCTGTTGATGTAGAGAACACTCGTTCCCTTCCCAGAGCCCTGCCTACAGTGTCTAAAAGCACGTCCTAAAACTGTTTTTTAGGGAGCTTCAGGGCAGCATGAATGGAGCTTTCAAAATGGGAAAGCAAGGCTTGTGCCATAAGGTCCCCGTTTCCAGCGAACACGCAGCCTACCTCCGTGTGATTCCTACCAAGGAAATATACACTCTAGCTACACACTGGTCCCTTCCTTGAATAAAGTTTATTTGGCACGGAGTTCGGCGTGTAGCCAACCGCCTCCCCCAAGGAGCGCTCTAGGTAGGCTATCGGGCTTAGCTTCTTCTAAAACCCTGCAGTGTAAGAGGAAGAGCTGTGCTTTGGTTACAGCAGGAACGCAGGCCGACTTTCTCCTGTAAGGATGGGGTCTTATGGTGTGACTTTGTAGGAGGAATGCGAAGCAGTTTGGGTTTCTCAGTGCCGCTCAGCCTAGGGCAATGAGGCAGATTTGCATGCCATGTAGGACGTGAGAGAACACATTTCCTGGAGCTGTTGGAGTGCTGAGGAAATCTAGCTCTCCCAAGGAAGAGTGCAGTGTGTTGCCCTCCACTCAGCATACACAGAGTGACTGGGAAAGGTTTCCGGGCCTGGATGTTTCTTAGCAGCCCAGTGGAGCCTGCCGGTACTCGGTGTTCTTGCAGGGAATAGGGTGCCCACGCGAGGTCCTCGCTGTCTTGAAAAGCTTACTAACCTTAAAAGAAAACAGACCTGAAACTAAGGCCTCAAGGCAACTGCTCCAAGCTTCGCTTCGGCAGGGCTAGTCAAGGCTTTACCTTGAGGAAAGGCCTCACGTCAAGTTTCCTTTTAGCTCTAGAGCGTCTCAGGAGAAGCTCCCACCCTGGCTATGAAAGCACGCTGTTGATGTAAGAACACTCGTTCCCTTCCGAGAGCCCTGCCTACAGTGACTAAAAGCACGTCCTAAAACTCTTTTTTAGGTAGCTTCAGGGCAGCCTGAATGGAACTTTCAAAATGGGAAAGCAAGGCTTCTGCCATAAGGTCCCCGTTTCCAGCGAACACGCAGCCTACCTCCTTGTGATTCCTACCAAGTAAATATACACTCTAGCTACACACTGGTCCCTTCCTTGAATAAAGTTTATTTGGCACGGAGTTCTGCGTGTAGCCAACCGCCTCCCCCAAGGAGCGCTCTAGGTAGGCTATAGGGCTTAGCTTCTTCTAAAACCCTGCAGTGTAAGAGGAAGAGCTGTGCTTTGGTTACAGCAGGAACGCAGGCCGACTTTCTCCTGTAAGGATGGGGTCTTATGGTGTGACTTTGTAGGAGGAATGCGAAGCAGTTTGGCTTTCTCAGTGCCGCTCAGCCTAGGGCAATGAGGCAGATTTGCATGCCATGTAGGACGTGAGAGAACACATTTCCTGGAGCTGTTGGAGTGCTGAGGAAATCTAGCTCTCCCAAGGAAGAGTGCAGTGTGTTGCCCTCCACTCAGCATACACAGAGTGACTGGGAAAGGTTTCCGGGCCTGGATGTTTCTTAGCAGCCCAGTGGAGCCTGCCGGTACTCGGTGTTCTTGCAGGGAATAGGGTGCCCACGCGAGGTCCTCGCTGTCTTGAAAAGCTTACTAACCTTAAAAGAAAACAGACCTGAAACTAAGGCCTCAAGGCAACTGCTCCAAGCTTCGCTTCGGCAGGGCTAGTCAAGGCTTTACCTTGAGGAAAGGCCTCACGTCAAGTTTCCTTTTAGCTCTAGAGCGTCTCAGGAGAAGCTCCCACCCAGGCTATGAAAGCACGCTGTTGATGTAGAGAACACTCGTTCCCTTCCCAGAGCCCTGCCTACAGTGACTAAAAGCACGTCCTAAAACTGTTTTTTAGGGAGCTTCAGGGCAGCATGAATGGAGCTTTCAAAATGGGAAAGCAAGGCTTGTGCCATAAGGTCCCCGTTTCCAGCGAACACGCAGCCTACCTCCGTGTGATTCCTACCAAGGAAATATACACTCTAGCTACACACTGGTCCCTTCCTTGAATAAAGTTTATTTGGCACGGAGTTCGGCGTGTAGCCAACCGCCTCCCCCAAGGAGCGCTCTAGGTAGGCTATCGGGCTTAGCTTCTTCTAAAACCCTGCAGTGTAAGAGGAAGAGCTGTGCTTTGGTTACAGCAGGAACGCAGGCCGACTTTCTCCTGTAAGGATGGGGTCTTATGGTGTGACTTTGTAGGAGGAATGCGAAGCAGTTTGGGTTTCTCAGTGCCGCTCAGCCTAGGGCAATGAGGCAGATTTGCATGCCATGTAGGACGTGAGAGAACACATTTCCTGGAGCTGTTGGAGTGCTGAGGAAATCTAGCTCGCCCAAGGAAGAGTGCAGTGTGTTGCCCTCCACTCAGCATACACAGAGTGACTGGGAAAGGTTTCCGGGCCTGGATGTTTCTTAGCAGCCCAGTGGAGCCTGCCGGTACTCGGTGTTCTTGCAGGGAATAGGGTGCCCACGCGAGGTCCTCGCTGTCTTGAAAAGCTTACTAACCTTAAAAGAAAACAGACCTGAAACTAAGGCCTCAAGGCAACTGCTCCAAGCTTCGCTTCGGCAGGGCTAGTCAAGGCTTTACCTTGAGGAAAGGCCTCACGTCAAGTTTCCTTTTAGCTCTAGAGCGTCTCAGGAGAAGCTCCCACCCTGGCTATGAAAGCACGCTGTTGATGTAAGAACACTCGTTCCCTTCCGAGAGCCCTGCCTACAGTGACTAAAAGCACGTCCTAAAACTCTTTTTTAGGTAGCTTCAGGGCAGCATGAATGGAGCTTTCAAAATGGGAAAGCAAGGCTTGTGCCATAAGGTCCCCGTTTCCAGCGAACACGCAGCCTACCTCCGTGTGATTCCTACCAAGGAAATATACACTCTAGCTACACACTGGTCCCTTCCTTGAATAAAGTTTATTTGGCACGGAGTTCGGCGTGTAGCCAACCGCCTCCCCCAAGGAGCGCTCTAGGTAGGCTATCGGGCTTAGCTTCTTCTAAAACCCTGCAGTGTAAGAGGAAGAGCTGTGCTTTGGTTACAGCAGGAACGCAGGCCGACTTTCTCCTGTAAGGATGGGGTCTTATGGTGTGACTTTGTAGGAGGAATGCGAAGCAGTTTGGGTTTCTCAGTGCCGCTCAGCCTAGGGCAATGAGGCAGATTTGCATGCCATGTAGGACGTGAGAGAACACATTTCCTGGAGCTGTTGGAGTGCTGAGGAAATCTAGCTCTCCCAAGGAAGAGTGCAGTGTGTTGCCCTCCACTCAGCATACACAGAGTGACTGGGAAAGGTTTCCGGGCCTGGATGTTTCTTAGCAGCCCAGTGGAGCCTGCCGGTACTCGGTGTTCTTGCAGGGAATAGGGTGCCCACGCGAGGTCCTCGCTGTCTTGAAAAGCTTACTAACCTTAAAAGAAAACAGACCTGAAACTAAGGCCTCAAGGCAACTGCTCCAAGCTTCGCTTCGGCAGGGCTAGTCAAGGCTTTACCTTGAGGAAAGGCCTCACGTCAAGTTTCCTTTTAGCTCTAGAGCGTCTCAGGAGAAGCTCCCACCCTGGCTATGAAAGCACGCTGTTGATGTAAGAACACTCGTTCCCTTCCGAGAGCCCTGCCTACAGTGACTAAAAGCACGTCCTAAAACTGTTTTTTAGGGAGCTTCAGGGCAGCATGAATGGAGCTTTCAAAATGGGAAAGCAAGGCTTGTGCCATAAGGTCCCCGTTTCCAGCGAACACGCAGCCTACCTCCGTGTGATTCCTACCAAGGAAATATACACTCTAGCTACACACTGGTCCCTTCCTTGAATAAAGTTTATTTGGCACGGAGTTCGGCGTGTAGCCAACCGCCTCCCCCAAGGAGCGCTCTAGGTAGGCTATCGGGCTTAGCTTCTTCTAAAACCCTGCAGTGTAAGAGGAAGAGCTGTGCTTTGGTTACAGCAGGAACGCAGGCCGACTTTCTCCTGTAAGGATGGGGTCTTATGGTGTGACTTTGTAGGAGGAATGCGAAGCAGTTTGGGTTTCTCAGTGCCGCTCAGCCTAGGGCAATGAGGCAGATTTGCATGCCATGTAGGACGTGAGAGAACACATTTCCTGGAGCTGTTGGAGTGCTGAGGAAATCTAGCTCTCCCAAGGAAGAGTGCAGTGTGTTGCCCTCCACTCAGCATACACAGAGTGACTGGGAAAGGTTTCCGGGCCTGGATGTTTCTTAGCAGCCCAGTGGAGCCTGCCGGTACTCGGTGTTCTTGCAGGGAATAGGGTGCCCACGCGAGGTCCTCGCTGTCTTGAAAAGCTTACTAACCTTAAAAGAAAACAGACCTGAAACTAAGGCCTCAAGGCAACTGCTCCAAGCTTCGCTTCGGCAGGGCTAGTCAAGGCTTTACCTTGAGGAAAGGCCTCACGTCAAGTTTCCTTTTAGCTCTAGAGCGTCTCAGGAGAAGCTCCCACCCAGGCTATGAAAGCACGCTGTTGATGTAGAGAACACTCGTTCCCTTCCCAGAGCCCTGCCTACAGTGACTAAAAGCACGTCCTAAAACTGTTTTTTAGGGAGCTTCAGGGCAGCATGAATGGAGCTTTCAAAATGGGAAAGCAAGGCTTGTGCCATAAGGTCCCCGTTTCCAGCGAACACGCAGCCTACCTCCGTGTGATTCCTACCAAGGAAATATACACTCTAGCTACACACTGGTCCCTTCCTTGAATAAAGTTTATTTGGCACGGAGTTCGGCGTGTAGCCAACCGCCTCCCCCAAGGAGCGCTCTAGGTAGGCTATCGGGCTTAGCTTCTTCTAAAACCCTGCAGTGTAAGAGGAAGAGCTGTGCTTTGGTTACAGCAGGAACGCAGGCCGACTTTCTCCTGTAAGGATGGGGTCTTATGGTGTGACTTTGTAGGAGGAATGCGAAGCAGTTTGGGTTTCTCAGTGCCGCTCAGCCTAGGGCAATGAGGCAGATTTGCATGCCATGTAGGACGTGAGAGAACACATTTCCTGGAGCTGTTGGAGTGCTGAGGAAATCTAGCTCGCCCAAGGAAGAGTGCAGTGTGTTGCCCTCCACTCAGCATACACAGAGTGACTGGGAAAGGTTTCCGGGCCTGGATGTTTCTTAGCAGCCCAGTGGAGCCTGCCGGTACTCGGTGTTCTTGCAGGGAATAGGGTGCCCACGCGAGGTCCTCGCTGTCTTGAAAAGCTTACTAACCTTAAAAGAAAACAGACCTGAAACTAAGGCCTCAAGGCAACTGCTCCAAGCTTCGCTTCGGCAGGGCTAGTCAAGGCTTTACCTTGAGGAAAGGCCTCACGTCAAGTTTCCTTTTAGCTCTAGAGCGTCTCAGGAGAAGCTCCCACCCTGGCTATGAAAGCACGCTGTTGATGTAAGAACACTCGTTCCCTTCCGAGAGCCCTGCCTACAGTGACTAAAAGCACGTCCTAAAACTGTTTTTTAGGTAGCTTCAGGGCAGCATGAATGGAGCTTTCAAAATGGGAAAGCAAGGCTTGTGCCATAAGGTCCCCGTTTCCAGCGAACACGCAGCCTACCTCCGTGTGATTCCTACCAAGGAAATATACACTCTAGCTACACACTGGTCCCTTCCTTGAATAAAGTTTATTTGGCACGGAGTTCGGCGTGTAGCCAACCGCCTCCCCCAAGGAGCGCTCTAGGTAGGCTATCGGGCTTAGCTTCTTCTAAAACCCTGCAGTGTAAGAGGAAGAGCTGTGCTTTGGTTACAGCAGGAACGCAGGCCGACTTTCTCCTGTAAGGATGGGGTCTTATGGTGTGACTTTGTAGGAGGAATGCGAAGCAGTTTGGGTTTCTCAGTGCCGCTCAGCCTAGGGCAATGAGGCAGATTTGCATGCCATGTAGGACGTGAGAGAACACATTTCCTGGAGCTGTTGGAGTGCTGAGGAAATCTAGCTCTCCCAAGGAAGAGTGCAGTGTGTTGCCCTCCACTCAGCATACACAGAGTGACTGGGAAAGGTTTCCGGGCCTGGATGTTTCTTAGCAGCCCAGTGGAGCCTGCCGGTACTCGGTGTTCTTGCAGGGAATAGGGTGCCCACGCGAGGTCCTCGCTGTCTTGAAAAGCTTACTAACCTTAAAAGAAAACAGACCTGAAACTAAGGCCTCAAGGCAACTGCTCCAAGCTTCGCTTCGGCAGGGCTAGTCAAGGCTTTACCTTGAGGAAAGGCCTCACGTCAAGTTTCCTTTTAGCTCTAGAGCGTCTCAGGAGAAGCTCCCACCCAGGCTATGAAAGCACGCTGTTGATGTAGAGAACACTCGTTCCCTTCCCAGAGCCCTGCCTACAGTGACTAAAAGCACGTCCTAAAACTGTTTTTTAGGGAGCTTCAGGGCAGCATGAATGGAGCTTTCAAAATGGGAAAGCAAGGCTTGTGCCATAAGGTCCCCGTTTCCAGCGAACACGCAGCCTACCTCCGTGTGATTCCTACCAAGGAAATATACACTCTAGCTACACACTGGTCCCTTCCTTGAATAAAGTTTATTTGGCACGGAGTTCGGCGTGTAGCCAACCGCCTCCCCCAAGGAGCGCTCTAGGTAGGCTATCGGGCTTAGCTTCTTCTAAAACCCTGCAGTGTAAGAGGAAGAGCTGTGCTTTGGTTACAGCAGGAACGCAGGCCGACTTTCTCCTGTAAGGATGGGGTCTTATGGTGTGACTTTGTAGGAGGAATGCGAAGCAGTTTGGGTTTCTCAGTGCCGCTCAGCCTAGGGCAATGAGGCAGATTTGCATGCCATGTAGGACGTGAGAGAACACATTTCCTGGAGCTGTTGGAGTGCTGAGGAAATCTAGCTCTCCCAAGGAAGAGTGCAGTGTGTTGCCCTCCACTCAGCATACACAGAGTGACTGGGAAAGGTTTCCGGGCCTGGATGTTTCTTAGCAGCCCAGTGGAGCCTGCCGGTACTCGGTGTTCTTGCAGGGAATAGGGTGCCCACGCGAGGTCCTCGCTGTCTTGAAAAGCTTACTAACCTTAAAAGAAAACAGACCTGAAACTAAGGCCTCAAGGCAACTGCTCCAAGCTTCGCTTCGGCAGGGCTAGTCAAGGCTTTACCTTGAGGAAAGGCCTCACGTCAAGTTTCCTTTTAGCTCTAGAGCGTCTCAGGAGAAGCTCCCACCCAGGCTATGAAAGCACGCTGTTGATGTAGAGAACACTCGTTCCCTTCCCAGAGCCCTGCCTACAGTGACTAAAAGCACGTCCTAAAACTGTTTTTTAGGGAGCTTCAGGGCAGCATGAATGGAGCTTTCAAAATGGGAAAGCAAGGCTTGTGCCATAAGGTCCCCGTTTCCAGCGAACACGCAGCCTACCTCCGTGTGATTCCTACCAAGGAAATATACACTCTAGCTACACACTGGTCCCTTCCTTGAATAAAGTTTATTTGGCACGGAGTTCGGCGTGTAGCCAACCGCCTCCCCCAAGGAGCGCTCTAGGTAGGCTATCGGGCTTAGCTTCTTCTAAAACCCTGCAGTGTAAGAGGAAGAGCTGTGCTTTGGTTACAGCAGGAACGCAGGCCGACTTTCTCCTGTAAGGATGGGGTCTTATGGTGTGACTTTGTAGGAGGAATGCGAAGCAGTTTGGGTTTCTCAGTGCCGCTCAGCCTAGGGCAATGAGGCAGATTTGCATGCCATGTAGGACGTGAGAGAACACATTTCCTGGAGCTGTTGGAGTGCTGAGGAAATCTAGCTCTCCCAAGGAAGAGTGCAGTGTGTTGCCCTCCACTCAGCATACACAGAGTGACTGGGAAAGGTTTCCGGGCCTGGATGTTTCTTAGCAGCCCAGTGGAGCCTGCGGGTACTCGGTATTCTTGCAGGGAATAGGGTGCCCACGCGAGGTCCTCGCTGTCTTGAAAAGCTTACTAACCTTAAAAGACAACAGACCTGAAACTAAGGCCTCAAGGCAACTGCTCCAAGCTTCGCTTCGGCAGGGCTAGTCAAGGCTTTACCTTGAGGAAAGGCCTCACGTCAAGTTTCCTTTTAGTTCTAGAGCGTCTCAGGAGAAGCTCCCACCCTGGCTATGAAAGCACGCTGTTGATGTAAGAACACTCGTTCCCTCCCGAGAGCCCTGCCTACAGTGACTAAAAGCACGTCCTAAAACTGTTTTTTAGGTAGCTTCAGGGCAGCATGAATGGAGCTTTCAAAATGGGAAAGCAAGGCTTGTGCCATAAGGTCCCCGTTTCCAGCGAACACGCAGCCTACCTCCGTGTGATTCCTACCAAGGAAATATACACTCTAGCTACACACTGGTCCCTTCCTTGAATAAAGTTTATTTGGCACGGAGTTCGGCGTGTAGCCAACCGCCTCCCCCAAGGAGCGCTCTAGGTAGGCTATCGGGCTTAGCTTCTTCTAAAACCCTGCAGTGTAAGAGGAAGAGCTGTGCTTTGGTTACAGCAGGAACGCAGGCCGACTTTCTCCTGTAAGGATGGGGTCTTATGGTGTGACTTTGTAGGAGGAATGCGAAGCAGTTTGGGTTTCTCAGTGCCGCTCAGCCTAGGGCAATGAGGCAGATTTGCATGCCATGTAGGACGTGAGAGAACACATTTCCTGGAGCTGTTGGAGTGCTGAGGAAATCTAGCTCGCCCAAGGAAGAGTGCAGTGTGTTGCCCTCCACTCAGCATACACAGAGTGACTGGGAAAGGTTTCCGGGCCTGGATGTTTCTTAGCAGCCCAGTGGAGCCTGCCGGTACTCGGTGTTCTTGCAGGGAATAGGGTGCCCACGCGAGGTCCTCGCTGTCTTGAAAAGCTTACTAACCTTAAAAGAAAACAGACCTGAAACTAAGGCCTCAAGGCAACTGCTCCAAGCTTCGCTTCGGCAGGGCTAGTCAAGGCTTTACCTTGAGGAAAGGCCTCACGTCAAGTTTCCTTTTAGCTCTAGAGCGTCTCAGGAGAAGCTCCCACCCAGGCTATGAAAGCACGCTGTTGATGTAGAGAACACTCGTTCCCTTCCCAGAGCCCTGCCTACAGTGACTAAAAGCACGTCCTAAAACTGTTTTTTAGGTAGCTTCAGGGCAGCATGAATGGAGCTTTCAAAATGGGAAAGCAAGGCTTGTGCCATAAGGTCCCCGTTTCCAGCGAACACGCAGCCTACCTCCGTGTGATTCCTACCAAGGAAATATACACTCTAGCTACACACTGGTCCCTTCCTTGAATAAAGTTTATTTGGCACGGAGTTCGGCGTGTAGCCAACCGCCTCCCCCAAGGAGCGCTCTAGGTAGGCTATCTTGCTTAGCTTCTTCTAAAACCCTGCAGTGTAAGAGGAAGAGCTGTGCTTTGGTTACAGCAGGAACGCAGGCCGACTTTCTCCTGTAAGGATGGGGTCTTATGGTGTGACTTTGTAGGAGGAATGCGAAGCAGTTTGGCTTTCTCAGTGCCGCTCAGCCTAGGGCAATGAGGCAGATTTGCATGCCATGTAGGACGTGAGAGAACACATTTCCTGGAGCTGTTGGAGTGCTGAGGAAATCTAGCTCTCCCAAGGAAGAGTGCAGTGTGTTGCCCTCCACTCAGCATACACAGAGTGACTGGGAAAGGTTTCCGGGCCTGGATGTTTCTTAGCAGCCCAGTGGAGCCTGCCGGTACTCGGTGTTCTTGCAGGGAATAGGGTGCCCACGCGAGGTCCTCGCTGTCTTGAAAAGCTTACTAACCTTAAAAGAAAACAGACCTGAAACTAAGGCCTCAAGGCAACTGCTCCAAGCTTCGCTTCGGCAGGGCTAGTCAAGGCTTTACCTTGAGGAAAGGCCTCACGTCAAGTTTCCTTTTAGCTCTAGAGCGTCTCAGGAGAAGCTCCCACCCAGGCTATGAAAGCACGCTGTTGATGTAGAGAACACTCGTTCCCTTCCCAGAGCCCTGCCTACAGTGACTAAAAGCACGTCCTAAAACTGTTTTTTAGGTAGCTTCTGGGCAGCATGAATGGAGCTTTCAAAATGGGAAAGCAAGGCTTGTGCCATAAGGTCCCCGTTTCCAGCGAACACGCAGCCTACCTCCGTGTGATTCCTACCAAGGAAATATACACTCTAGCTACACACGGGTCCCTTCCTTGAATAAAGTTTATTTGGCACGGAGTTCGGCGTGTAGCCAACCGCCTCCCCCAAGGAGCGCTCTAGGTAGGCTATCGGGCTTAGCTTCTTCTAAAACCCTGCAGTGTAAGAGGAAGAGCTGTGCTTTGGTTACAGCAGGAACGCAGGCCGACTTTCTCCTGTAAGGATGGGGTCTTATGGTGTGACTTTGTAGGAGGAATGCGAAGCAGTTTGGGTTTCTCAGTGCCGCTCAGCCTAGGGCAATGAGGCAGATTTGCATGCCATGTAGGACGTGAGAGAACACATTTCCTGGAGCTGTTGGAGTGCTGAGGAAATCTAGCTCGCCCAAGGAAGAGTGCAGTGTGTTGCCCTCCACTCAGCATACACAGAGTGACTGGGAAAGGTTTCCGGGCCTGGATGTTTCTTAGCAGCCCAGTGGAGCCTGCCGGTACTCGGTGTTCTTGCAGGGAATAGGGTGCCCACGCGAGGTCCTCGCTGTCTTGAAAAGCTTACTAACCTTAAAAGAAAACAGACCTGAAACTAAGGCCTCAAGGCAACTGCTCCAAGCTTCGCTTCGGCAGGGCTAGTCAAGGCTTTACCTTGAGGAAAGGCCTCACGTCAAGTTTCCTTTTAGCTCTAGAGCGTCTCAGGAGAAGCTCCCACCCAGGCTATGAAAGCACGCTGTTGATGTAGAGAACACTCGTTCCCTTCCCAGAGCCCTGCCTACAGTGACTAAAAGCACGTCCTAAAACTGTTTTTTAGGGAGCTTCAGGGCAGCATGAATGGAGCTTTCAAAATGGGAAAGCAAGGCTTGTGCCATAAGGTCCCCGTTTCCAGCGAACACGCAGCCTACCTCCGTGTGATTCCTACCAAGGAAATATACACTCTAGCTACACACTGGTCCCTTCCTTGAATAAAGTTTATTTGGCACGGAGTTCGGCGTGTAGCCAACCGCCTCCCCCAAGGAGCGCTCTAGGTAGGCTATCGGGCTTAGCTTCTTCTAAAACCCTGCAGTGTAAGAGGAAGAGCTGTGCTTTGGTTACAGCAGGAACGCAGGCCGACTTTCTCCTGTAAGGATGGGGTCTTATGGTGTGACTTTGTAGGAGGAATGCGAAGCAGTTTGGCTTTCTCAGTGCCGCTCAGCCTAGGGCAATGAGGCAGATTTGCATGCCATGTAGGACGTGAGAGAACACATTTCCTGGAGCTGTTGGAGTGCTGAGGAAATCTAGCTCTCCCAAGGAAGAGTGCAGTGTGTTGCCCTCCACTCAGCATACACAGAGTGACTGGGAAAGGTTTCCGGGCCTGGATGTTTCTTAGCAGCCCAGTGGAGCCTGCCGTTACTCGGTGTTCTTGCAGGGAATAGGGTGCCCACGCGAGGTCCTCGCTGTCTTGAAAAGCTTACTAACCTTAAAAGAAAACAGACCTGAAACTAAGGCCTCAAGGCAACTGCTCCAAGCTTCGCTTCGGCAGGGCTAGTCAAGGCTTTACCTTGAGGAAAGGCCTCACGTCAAGTTTCCTTTTAGCTCTAGAGCGTCTCAGGAGAAGCTCCCACCCTGGCTATGAAAGCACGCTGTTGATGTAAGAACACTCGTTCCCTTCCGAGAGCCCTGCCTACAGTGACTAAAAGCACGTCCTAAAACTGTTTTTTAGGTAGCTTCAGGGCAGCATGAATGGAGCTTTCAAAATGGGAAAGCAAGGCTTGTGCCATAAGGTCCCCGTTTCCAGCGAACACGCAGCCTACCTCCGTGTGATTCCTACCAAGGAAATATACACTCTAGCTACACACTGGTCCCTTCCTTGAATAAAGTTTATTTGGCACGGAGTTCTGCGTGTAGCCAACCGCCTCCCCCAAGGAGCGCTCTAGGTAGGCTATCGGGCTTAGCTTCTTCTAAAACCCTGCAGTGTAAGAGGAAGAGCTGTGCTTTGGTTACAGCAGGAACGCAGGCCGACTTTCTCCTGTAAGGATGGGGTCTTATGGTGTGACTTTGTAGGAGGAATGCGAAGCAGTTTGGCTTTCTCAGTGCCGCTCAGCCTAGGGCAATGAGGCAGATTTGCATGCCATGTAGGACGTGAGAGAACACATTTCCTGGAGCTGTTGGAGTGCTGAGGAAATCTAGCTCTCCCAAGGAAGAGTGCAGTGTGTTGCCCTCCACTCAGCATACACAGAGTGACTGGGAAAGGTTTCCGGGCCTGGATGTTTCTTAGCAGCCCAGTGGAGCCTGCCGGTACTCGGTGTTCTTGCAGGGAATAGGGTGCCCACGCGAGGTCCTCGCTGTCTTGGAAAGCTTACTAACCTTAAAAGAAAACAGACCTGAAACTAAGGCCTCAAGGCAACTGCTCCAAGCTTCGCTTCGGCAGGGCTAGTCAAGGTTTTACCTTGAGGAAAGGCCTCACGTCAAGTTTCCTTTTAGCTCTAGAGCGTCTCAGGAGAAGCTCCCACCCTGGCTATGAAAGCACGCTGTTGATGTAAGAACACTCGTTCCCTTCCGAGAGCCCTGCCTACAGTGACTAAAAGCACGTCCTAAAACTGTTTTTTAGGTAGCTTCAGGGCAGCATGAATGGAGCTTTCAAAATGGGAAAGCAAGGCTTGTGCCATAAGGTCCCCGTTTCCAGCGAACACGCAGCCTACCTCCGTGTGATACCTACGAAGGAAATATACACTCTAGCTACACAATGGTCCCTTCCTTGAATAAAGTTTATTTGGCACGGAGTTCGGCGTGTAGCCAACCGCCTCCCCCAAGGAGCGCTCTAGGTAGGCTATCGGGCTTAGCTTCTTCTAAAACCCTGCAGTGTAAGAGGAAGAGCTGTGCTTTGGTTACAGCAGGAACGCAGGCCGACTTTCTCCTGTAAGGATGGGGTCTTATGGTGTGACTTTGTAGGAGGAATGCGAAGCAGTTTGGCTTTCTCAGTGCCGCTCAGCCTAGGGCAATGAGGCAGATTTGCATGCCATGTAGGACGTGAGAGAACACATTTCCTGGAGCTGTTGGAGTGCTGAGGAAATCTAGCTCTCCCAAGGAAGAGTGCAGTGTGTTGCCCTCCACTCAGCATACACAGAGTGACTGGGAAAGGTTTCCGGGCCTGGATGTTTCTTAGCAGCCCAGTGGAGCCTGCCGGTACTCGGTGTTCTTGCAGGGAATAGGGTGCCCACGCGAGGTCCTCGCTGTCTTGAAAAGCTTACTAACCTTAAAAGAAAACAGACCTGAAACTAAGGCCTCAAGGCAACTGCTCCAAGCTTCGCTTCGGCAGGGCTAGTCAAGGCTTTACCTTGAGGAAAGGCCTCACGTCAAGTTTCCTTTTAGCTCTAGAGCGTCTCAGGAGAAGCTCCCACCCTGGCTATGAAAGCACGCTGTTGATGTAAGAACACTCGTTCCCTTCCGAGAGCCCTGCCTACAGTGACTAAAAGCACGTCCTAAAACTGTTTTTTAGGTAGCTTCAGGGCAGCATGAATGGAGCTTTCAAAAGGGGAAAGCAAGGCTTGTGCCATAAGGTCCCCGTTTCCAGCGAACACGCAGCCTACCTCCGTGTGATTCCTACCAAGGAAATATACACTCTAGCTACACACTGGTCCCTTCCTTGAATAAAGTTTATTTGGCACGGAGTTCGGCGTGTAGCCAACCGCCTCCCCCAAGGAGCGCTCTAGGTAGGCTATCGGGCTTAGCTTCTTCTAAAACCCTGCAGTGTAAGAGGAAGAGCTGTGCTTTGGTTACAGCAGGAACGCAGGCCGACTTTCTCCTGTAAGGATGGGGTCTTATGGTGTGACTTTGTAGGAGGAATGCGAAGCAGTTTGGGTTTCTCAGTGCCGCTCAGCCTAGGGCAATGAGGCAGATTTGCATGCCATGTAGGACGTGAGAGAACACATTTCCTGGAGCTGTTGGAGTGCTGAGGAAATCTAGCTCTCCCAAGGAAGAGTGCAGTGTGTTGCCCTCCACTCAGCATACACAGAGTGACTGGGAAAGGTTTCCGGGCCTGGATGTTTCTTAGCAGCCCAGTGGAGCCTGCCGGTACTCGGTGTTCTTGCAGGGAATAGGGTGCCCACGCGAGGTCCTCGCTGTCTTGAAAAGCTTACTAACCTTAAAAGAAAACAGACCTGAAACTAAGGCCTCAAGGCAACTGCTCCAAGCTTCGCTTCGGCAGGGCTAGTCAAGGTTTTACCTTGAGGAAAGGCCTCACGTCAAGTTTCCTTTTAGCTCTAGAGCGTCTCAGGAGAAGCTCCCACCCTGGCTATGAAAGCACGCTGTTGATGTAAGAACACTCGTTCCCTTCCGAGAGCCCTGCCTACAGTGACTAAAAGCACGTCCTAAAACTGTTTTTTAGGTAGCTTCAGGGCAGCATGAATGGAGCTTTCAAAATGGGAAAGCAAGGCTTGTGCCATAAGGTCCCCGTTTCCAGCGAACACGCAGCCTACCTCCGTGTGATACCTACGAAGGAAATATACACTCTAGCTACACAATGGTCCCTTCCTTGAATAAAGTTTATTTGGCACGGAGTTCGGCGTGTAGCCAACCGCCTCCCCCAAGGAGCGCTCTAGGTAGGCTATCGGGCTTAGCTTCTTCTAAAACCCTGCAGTGTAAGAGGAAGAGCTGTGCTTTGGTTACAGCAGGAACGCAGGCCGACTTTCTCCTGTAAGGATGGGGTCTTATGGTGTGACTTTGTAGGAGGAATGCGAAGCAGTTTGGCTTTCTCAGTGCCGCTCAGCCTAGGGCAATGAGGCAGATTTGCATGCCATGTAGGACGTGAGAGAACACATTTCCTGGAGCTGTTGGAGTGCTGAGGAAATCTAGCTCTCCCAAGGAAGAGTGCAGTGTGTTGCCCTCCACTCAGCATACACAGAGTGACTGGGAAAGGTTTCCGGGCCTGGATGTTTCTTAGCAGCCCAGTGGAGCCTGCCGGTACTCGGTGTTCTTGCAGGGAATAGGGTGCCCACGCGAGGTCCTCGCTGTCTTGAAAAGCTTACTAACCTTAAAAGAAAACAGACCTGAAACTAAGGCCTCAAGGCAACTGCTCCAAGCTTCGCTTCGGCAGGGCTAGTCAAGGCTTTACCTTGAGGAAAGGCCTCACGTCAAGTTTCCTTTTAGCTCTAGAGCGTCTCAGGAGAAGCTCCCACCCAGGCTATGAAAGCACGCTGTTGATGTAGAGAACACTCGTTCCCTTCCCAGAGCCCTGCCTACAGTGACTAAAAGCACGTCCTTAAACTGTTTTTTAGGTAGCTTCAGGGCAGCATGAATGGAGCTTTCAAAATGGGAAAGCAAGGCTTGTGCCATAAGGTCCCCGTTTCCAGCGAACACGCAGCCTACCTCCGTGTGATTCCTACCAAGGAAATATACACTCTAGCTACACACTGGTCCCTTCCTTGAATAAAGTTTATTTGGCACGGAGTTCGGCGTGTAGCCAACCGCCTCCCCCAAGGAGCGCTCTAGGTAGGCTATCGGGCTTAGCTTCTTCTAAAACCCTGCAGTGTAAGAGGAAGAGCTGTGCTTTGGTTACAGCAGGAACGCAGGCCGACTTTCTCCTGTAAGGATGGGGTCTTATGGTGTGACTTTGTAGGAGGAATGCGAAGCAGTTTGGGTTTCTCAGTGCCGCTCAGCCTAGGGCAATGAGGCAGATTTGCATGCCATGTAGGACGTGAGAGAACACATTTCCTGGAGCTGTTGGAGTGCTGAGGAAATCTAGCTCTCCCAAGGAAGAGTGCAGTGTGTTGCCCTCCACTCAGCATACACAGAGTGACTGGGAAAGGTTTCCGGGCCTGGATGTTTCTTAGCAGCCCAGTGGAGCCTGCCGGTACTCGGTGTTCTTGCAGGGAATAGGGTGCCCACGCGAGGTCCTCGCTGTCTTGAAAAGCTTACTAACCTTAAAAGAAAACAGACCTGAAACTAAGGCCTCAAGGCAACTGCTCCAAGCTTCGCTTCGGCAGGGCTAGTCAAGGCTTTACCTTGAGGAAAGGCCTCACGTCAAGTTTCCTTTTAGCTCTAGAGCGTCTCAGGAGAAGCTCCCACCCAGGCTATGAAAGCACGCTGTTGATGTAGAGAACACTCGTTCCCTTCCCAGAGCCCTGCCTACAGTGACTAAAAGCACGTCCTAAAACTGTTTTTTAGGTAGCTTCAGGGCAGCATGAATGGAGCTTTCAAAATGGGAAAGCAAGGCTTGTGCCATAAGGTCCCCGTTTCCAGCGAACACGCAGCCTACCTCCGTGTGATTCCTACCAAGGAAATATACACTCTAGCTACACACTGGTCCCTTCCTTGAATAAAGTTTATTTGGCACGGAGTTCGGCGTGTAGCCAACCGCCTCCCCCAAGGAGCGCTCTAGGTAGGCTATCGGGCTTAGCTTCTTCTAAAACCCTGCAGTGTAAGAGGAAGAGCTGTGCTTTGGTTACAGCAGGAACGCAGGCCGACTTTCTCCTGTAAGGATGGGGTCTTATGGTGTGACTTTGTAGGAGGAATGCGAAGCAGTTTGGGTTTCTCAGTGCCGCTCAGCCTAGGGCAATGAGGCAGATTTGCATGCCATGTAGGACGTGAGAGAACACATTTCCTGGAGCTGTTGGAGTGCTGAGGAAATCTAGCTCTCCCAAGGAAGAGTGCAGTGTGTTGCCCTCCACTCAGCATACACAGAGTGACTGGGAAAGGTTTCCGGGCCTGGATGTTTCTTAGCAGCCCAGTGGAGCCTGCCGGTACTCGGTGTTCTTGCAGGGAATAGGGTGCCCACGCGAGGTCCTCGCTGTCTTGAAAAGCTTACTAACCTTAAAAGAAAACAGACCTGAAACTAAGGCCTCAAGGCAACTGCTCCAAGCTTCGCTTCGGCAGGGCTAGTCAAGGCTTTACCTTGAGGAAAGGCCTCACGTCAAGTTTCCTTTTAGCTCTAGAGCGTCTCAGGAGAAGCTCCCACCCTGGCTATGAAAGCACGCTGTTGATGTAAGAACACTCGTTCCCTTCCGAGAGCCCTGCCTACAGTGACTAAAAGCACGTCCTAAAACTCTTTTTTAGGTAGCTTCAGGGCAGCATGAATGGAGCTTTCAAAATGGGAAAGCAAGGCTTGTGCCATAAGGTCCCCGTTTCCAGCGAACACGCAGCCTACCTCCGTGTGATTCCTACCAAGGAAATATACACTCTAGCTACACACTGGTCCCTTCCTTGAATAAAGTTTATTTGGCACGCAGTTCGGCGTGTAGCCAACCGCCTCCCCCAAGGAGCGCTCTAGGTAGGCTATCGGGCTTAGCTTCTTCTAAAACCCTGCAGTGTAAGAGGAAGAGCTGTGCTTTGGTTACAGCAGGAACGCAGGCCGACTTTCTCCTGTAAGGATGGGGTCTTATGGTGTGACTTTGTAGGAGGAATGCGAAGCAGTTTGGGTTTCTCAGTGCCGCTCAGCCTAGGGCAATGAGGCAGATTTGCATGCCATGTAGGACGTGAGAGAACACATTTCCTGGAGCTGTTGGAGTGCTGAGGAAATCTAGCTCTCCCAAGGAAGAGTGCAGTGTGTTGCCCTCCACTCAGCATACACAGAGTGACTGGGAAAGGTTTCCGGGCCTGGATGTTTCTTAGCAGCCCAGTGGAGCCTGCCGGTACTCGGTGTTCTTGCAGGGAATAGGGTGCCCACGCGAGGTCCTCGCTGTCTTGAAAAGCTTACTAACCTTAAAAGAAAACAGACCTGAAACTAAGGCCTCAAGGCAACTGCTCCAAGCTTCGCTTCGGCAGGGCTAGTCAAGGCTTTACCTTGAGGAAAGGCCTCACGTCAAGTTTCCTTTTAGCTCTAGAGCGTCTCAGGAGAAGCTCCCACCCAGGCTATGAAAGCACGCTGTTGATGTAGAGAACACTCGTTCCCTTCCCAGAGCCCTGCCTACAGTGACTAAAAGCACGTCCTTAAACTGTTTTTTAGGTAGCTTCAGGGCAGCATGAATGGAGCTTTCAAAATGGGAAAGCAAGGCTTGTGCCATAAGGTCCCCGTTTCCAGCGAACACGCAGCCTACCTCCGTGTGATTCCTACCAAGGAAATATACACTCTAGCTACACACTGGTCCCTTCCTTGAATAAAGTTTATTTGGCACGGAGTTCTGCGTGTAGCCAACCGCCTCCCCCAAGGAGCGCTCTAGGTAGGCTATCGGGCTTAGCTTCTTCTAAAACCCTGCAGTGTAAGAGGAAGAGCTGTGCTTTGGTTACAGCAGGAACGCAGGCCGACTTTCTCCTGTAAGGATGGGGTCTTATGGTGTGACTTTGTAGGAGGAATGCGAAGCAGTTTGGGTTTCTCAGTGCCGCTCAGCCTAGGGCAATGAGGCAGATTTGCATGCCATGTAGGACGTGAGAGAACACATTTCCTGGAGCTGTTGGAGTGCTGAGGAAATCTAGCTCTCCCAAGGAAGAGTGCAGTGTGTTGCCCTCCACTCAGCATACACAGAGTGACTGGGAAAGGTTCCCGGGCCTGGATGTTTCTTAGCAGCCCAGTGGAGCCTGCCGGTACTCGGTGTTCTTGCAGGGAATAGGGTGCCCACGCGAGGTCCTCGCTGTCTTGAAAAGCTTACTAACCTTAAAAGAAAACAGACCTGAAACTAAGGCCTCAAGGCAACTGCTCCAAGCTTCGCTTCGGCAGGGCTAGTCAAGGCTTTACCTTGAGGAAAGGCCTCACGTCAAGTTTCCTTTTAGCTCTAGAGCGTCTCAGGAGAAGCTCCCACCCAGGCTATGAAAGCACGCTGTTGATGTAGAGAACACTCGTTCCCTTCCCAGAGCCCTGCCTACAGTGACTAAAAGCACGTCCTAAAACTGTTTTTTAGGGAGCTTCAGGGCAGCATGAATGGAGCTTTCAAAATGGGAAAGCAAGGCTTGTGCCATAAGGTCCCCGTTTCCAGCGAACACGCAGCCTACCTCCGTGTGATTCCTACCAAGGAAATATACACTCTAGCTACACACTGGTCCCTTCCTTGAATAAAGTTTATTTGGCACGGAGTTCTGCGTGTAGCCAACCGCCTCCCCCAAGGAGCGCTCTAGGTAGGCTATCGGGCTTAGCTTCTTCTAAAACCCTGCAGTGTAAGAGGAAGAGCTGTGCTTTGGTTACAGCAGGAACGCAGGCCGACTTTCTCCTGTAAGGATGGGGTCTTATGGTGTGACTTTGTAGGAGGAATGCGAAGCAGTTTGGCTTTCTCAGTGCCGCTCAGCCTAGGGCAATGAGGCAGATTTGCATGCCATGTAGGACGTGAGAGAACACATTTCCTGGAGCTGTTGGAGTGCTGAGGAAATCTAGCTCTCCCAAGGAAGAGTGCAGTGTGTTGCCCTCCACTCAGCATACACAGAGTGACTGGGAAAGGTTTCCGGGCCTGGATGTTTCTTAGCAGCCCAGTGGAGCCTGCCGGTACTCGGTGTTCTTGCAGGGAATAGGGTGCCCACGCGAGGTCCTCGCTGTCTTGAAAAGCTTACTAACCTTAAAAGAAAACAGACCTGAAACTAAGGCCTCAAGGCAACTGCTCCAAGCTTCGCTTCGGCAGGGCTAGTCAAGGCTTTACCTTGAGGAAAGGCCTCACGTCAAGTTTCCTTTTAGCTCTAGAGCGTCTCAGGAGAAGCTCCCACCCTGGCTATGAAAGCACGCTGTTGATGTAAGAACACTCGTTCCCTTCCGAGAGCCCTGCCTACAGTGACTAAAAGCACGTCCTAAAACTCTTTTTTAGGTAGCTTCAGGGCAGCATGAATGGAGCTTTCAAAATGGGAAAGCAAGGCTTGTGCCATAAGGTCCCCGTTTCCAGCGAACACGCAGCCTACCTCCGTGTGATTCCTACCAAGGAAATATACACTCTAGCTACACACTGGTCCCTTCCTTGAATAAAGTTTATTTGGCACGGAGTTCGGCGTGTAGCCAACCGCCTCCCCCAAGGAGCGCTCTAGGTAGGCTATCGGGCTTAGCTTCTTCTAAAACCCTGCAGTGTAAGAGGAAGAGCTGTGCTTTGGTTACAGCAGGAACGCAGGCCGACTTTCTCCTGTAAGGATGGGGTCTTATGGTGTGACTTTGTAGGAGGAATGCGAAGCAGTTTGGGTTTCTCAGTGCCGCTCAGCCTAGGGCAATGAGGCAGATTTGCATGCCATGTAGGACGTGAGAGAACACATTTCCTGGAGCTGTTGGAGTGCTGAGGAAATCTAGCTCTCCCAAGGAAGAGTGCAGTGTGTTGCCCTCCACTCAGCATACACAGAGTGACTGGGAAAGGTTTCCGGGCCTGGATGTTTCTTAGCAGCCCAGTGGAGCCTGCCGGTACTCGGTGTTCTTGCAGGGAATAGGGTGCCCACGCGAGGTCCTCGCTGTCTTGAAAAGCTTACTAACCTTAAAAGAAAACAGACCTGAAACTAAGGCCTCAAGGCAACTGCTCCAAGCTTCGCTTCGGCAGGGCTAGTCAAGGCTTTACCTTGAGGAAAGGCCTCACGTCAAGTTTCCTTTTAGCTCTAGAGCGTCTCAGGAGAAGCTCCCACCCAGGCTATGAAAGCACGCTGTTGATGTAGAGAACACTCGTTCCCTTCCCAGAGCCCTGCCTACAGTGACTAAAAGCACGTCCTTAAACTGTTTTTTAGGTAGCTTCAGGGCAGCATGAATGGAGCTTTCAAAATGGGAAAGCAAGGCTTGTGCCATAAGGTCCCCGTTTCCAGCGAACACGCAGCCTACCTCCGTGTGATTCCTACCAAGGAAATATACACTCTAGCTACACACTGGTCCCTTCCTTGAATAAAGTTTATTTGGCACGGAGTTCTGCGTGTAGCCAACCGCCTCCCCCAAGGAGCGCTCTAGGTAGGCTATCGGGCTTAGCTTCTTCTAAAACCCTGCAGTGTAAGAGGAAGAGCTGTGCTTTGGTTACAGCAGGAACGCAGGCCGACTTTCTCCTGTAAGGATGGGGTCTTATGGTGTGACTTTGTAGGAGGAATGCGAAGCAGTTTGGGTTTCTCAGTGCCGCTCAGCCTAGGGCAATGAGGCAGATTTGCATGCCATGTAGGACGTGAGAGAACACATTTCCTGGAGCTGTTGGAGTGCTGAGGAAATCTAGCTCTCCCAAGGAAGAGTGCAGTGTGTTGCCCTCCACTCAGCATACACAGAGTGACTGGGAAAGGTTTCCGGGCCTGGATGTTTCTTAGCAGCCCAGTGGAGCCTGCGGGTACTCGGTGTTCTTGCAGGGAATAGGGTGCCCACGCGAGGTCCTCGCTGTCTTGAAAAGCTTACTAACCTTAAAAGAAAACAGACCTGAAACTAAGGCCTCAAGGCAACTGCTCCAAGCTTCGCTTCGGCAGGGCTAGTCAAGGCTTTACCTTGAGGAAAGGCCTCACGTCAAGTTTCCTTTTAGCTCTAGAGCGTCTCAGGAGAAGCTCCCACCCTGGCTATGAAAGCACGCTGTTGATGTAAGAACACTCGTTCCCTTCCCAGAGCCTTGCCTACAGTGACTAAAAACACGTCCTAAAACTGTTTTTTAGGTAGCTTCAGGGCAGCCTGAATGGAACTTTCAAAATGGGAAAGCAAGGCTTCTGCCATAAGGTCCCCGTTTCCAGCGAACACGCAGCCTACCTCCTTGTGATTCCTACCAAGTAAATATACACTGTAGCTACACACTGGTCCCTTCCTTGAATAAAGTTTATTTGGCACGGAGTTCTGCGTGTAGCCAACCGCCTCCCCCAAGGAGCGCTCTAGGTAGGCTATAGGGCTTAGCTTCTTCTAAAACCCTGCAGTGTAAGAGGAAGAGCTGTGCTTTGGTTACAGCAGGAACGCAGGCCGACTTTCTCCTGTAAGGATGGGGTCTTATGGTGTGACTTTGTAGGAGGAATGCGAAGCAGTTTGGCTTTCTCAGTGCCGCTCAGCCTAGGGCAATGAGGCAGATTTGCATGCCATGTAGGACGTGAGAGAACACATTTCCTGGAACTGTTGGAGTGCTGAGGAAATCTAGCTCTCCCAAGGAAGAGTGCAGTGTGTTGCCCTCCACTCAGCATACACAGAGTGACTGGGAAAGGTTTCCGGGCCTGGATGTTTCTTAGCAGCCCAGTGGAGCCTGCCGGTACTCGGTGTTCTTGCAGGGAATAGGGTGCCCACGCGAGGTCCTCGCTGTCTTGAAAAGCTTACTAACCTTAAAAGAAAACAGACCTGAAACTAAGGCCTCAAGGCAACTGCTCCAAGCTTCGCTTCGGCAGGGCTAGTCAAGGCTTTACCTTGAGGAAAGGCCTCACGTCAAGTTTCCTTTTAGCTCTAGAGCGTCTCAGGAGAAGCTCCCACCCAGGCTATGAAAGCACGCTGTTGATGTAGAGAACACTCGTTCCCTTCCCAGAGCCCTGCCTACAGTGACTAAAAGCACGTCCTAAAACTGTTTTTTAGGGAGCTTCAGGGCAGCATGAATGGAGCTTTCAAAATGGGAAAGCAAGGCTTGTGCCATAAGGTCCCCGTTTCCAGCGAACACGCAGCCTACCTCCGTGTGATTCCTACCAAGGAAATATACACTCTAGCTACACACTGGTCCCTTCCTTGAATAAAGTTTATTTGGCACGGAGTTCGGCGTGTAGCCAACCGCCTCCCCCAAGGAGCGCTCTAGGTAGGCTATCGGGCTTAGCTTCTTCTAAAACCCTGCAGTGTAAGAGGAAGAGCTGTGCTTTGGTTACAGCAGGAACGCAGGCCGACTTTCTCCTGTAAGGATGGGGTCTTATGGTGTGACTTTGTAGGAGGAATGCGAAGCAGTTTGGGTTTCTCAGTGCCGCTCAGCCTAGGGCAATGAGGCAGATTTGCATGCCATGTAGGACGTGAGAGAACACATTTCCTGGAGCTGTTGGAGTGCTGAGGAAATCTAGCTCTCCCAAGGAAGAGTGCAGTGTGTTGCCCTCCACTCAGCATACACAGAGTGACTGGGAAAGGTTTCCGGGCCTGGATGTTTCTTAGCAGCCCAGTGGAGCCTGCCGGTACTCGGTGTTCTTGCAGGGAATAGGGTGCCCACGCGAGGTCCTCGCTGTCTTGAAAAGCTTACTAACCTTAAAAGAAAACAGACCTGAAACTAAGGCCTCAAGGCAACTGCTCCAAGCTTCGCTTCGGCAGGGCTAGTCAAGGCTTTACCTTGAGGAAAGGCCTCACGTCAAGTTTCCTTTTAGCTCTAGAGCGTCTCAGGAGAAGCTCCCACCCTGGCTATGAAAGCACGCTGTTGATGTAAGAACACTCGTTCCCTTCCGAGAGCCCTGCCTACAGTGACTAAAAGCACGTCCTAAAACTGTTTTTTAGGGAGCTTCAGGGCAGCATGAATGGAGCTTTCAAAATGGGAAAGCAAGGCTTGTGCCATAAGGTCCCCGTTTCCAGCGAACACGCAGCCTACCTCCGTGTGATTCCTACCAAGGAAATATACACTCTAGCTACACACTGGTCCCTTCCTTGAATAAAGTTTATTTGGCACGGAGTTCTGCGTGTAGCCAACCGCCTCCCCCAAGGAGCGCTCTAGGTAGGCTATCGGGCTTAGCTTCTTCTAAAACCCTGCAGTGTAAGAGGAAGAGCTGTGCTTTGGTTACAGCAGGAACGCAGGCCGACTTTCTCCTGTAAGGATGGGGTCTTATGGTGTGACTTTGTAGGAGGAATGCGAAGCAGTTTGGCTTTCTCAGTGCCGCTCAGCCTAGGGCAATGAGGCAGATTTGCATGCCATGTAGGACGTGAGAGAACACATTTCCTGGAGCTGTTGGAGTGCTGAGGAAATCTAGCTCTCCCAAGGAAGAGTGCAGTGTGTTGCCCTCCACTCAGCATACACAGAGTGACTGGGAAAGGTTTCCGGGCCTGGATGTTTCTTAGCAGCCCAGTGGAGCCTGCCGGTACTCGGTGTTCTTGCAGGGAATAGGGTGCCCACGCGAGGTCCTCGCTGTCTTGAAAAGCTTACTAACCTTAAAAGAAAACAGACCTGAAACTAAGGCCTCAAGGCAACTGCTCCAAGCTTCGCTTCGGCAGGGCTAGTCAAGGCTTTACCTTGAGGAAAGGCCTCACGTCAAGTTTCCTTTTAGCTCTAGAGCGTCTCAGGAGAAGCTCCCACCCTGGCTATGAAAGCACGCTGTTGATGTAAGAACACTCGTTCCCTTCCGAGAGCCCTGCCTACAGTGACTAAAAGCACGTCCTAAAACTCTTTTTTAGGTAGCTTCAGGGCAGCATGAATGGAGCTTTCAAAATGGGAAAGCAAGGCTTGTGCCATAAGGTCCCCGTTTCCAGCGAACACGCAGCCTACCTCCGTGTGATTCCTACCAAGGAAATATACACTCTAGCTACACACTGGTCCCTTCCTTGAATAAAGTTTATTTGGCACGGAGTTCGGCGTGTAGCCAACCGCCTCCCCCAAGGAGCGCTCTAGGTAGGCTATCGGGCTTAGCTTCTTCTAAAACCCTGCAGTGTAAGAGGAAGAGCTGTGCTTTGGTTACAGCAGGAACGCAGGCCGACTTTCTCCTGTAAGGATGGGGTCTTATGGTGTGACTTTGTAGGAGGAATGCGAAGCAGTTTGGGTTTCTCAGTGCCGCTCAGCCTAGGGCAATGAGGCAGATTTGCATGCCATGTAGGACGTGAGAGAACACATTTCCTGGAGCTGTTGGAGTGCTGAGGAAATCTAGCTCTCCCAAGGAAGAGTGCAGTGTGTTGCCCTCCACTCAGCATACACAGAGTGACTGGGAAAGGTTTCCGGGCCTGGATGTTTCTTAGCAGCCCAGTGGAGCCTGCCGGTACTCGGTGTTCTTGCAGGGAATAGGGTGCCCACGCGAGGTCCTCGCTGTCTTGAAAAGCTTACTAACCTTAAAAGAAAACAGACCTGAAACTAAGGCCTCAAGGCAACTGCTCCAAGCTTCGCTTCGGCAGGGCTAGTCAAGGCTTTACCTTGAGGAAAGGCCTCACGTCAAGTTTCCTTTTAGCTCTAGAGCGTCTCAGGAGAAGCTCCCACCCAGGCTATGAAAGCACGCTGTTGATGTAGAGAACACTCGTTCCCTTCCCAGAGCCCTGCCTACAGTGACTAAAAGCACGTCCTTAAACTGTTTTTTAGGTAGCTTCAGGGCAGCATGAATGGAGCTTTCAAAATGGGAAAGCAAGGCTTGTGCCATAAGGTCCCCGTTTCCAGCGAACACGCAGCCTACCTCCGTGTGATTCCTACCAAGGAAATATACACTCTAGCTACACACTGGTCCCTTCCTTGAATAAAGTTTATTTGGCACGGAGTTCGGCGTGTAGCCAACCGCCTCCCCCAAGGAGCGCTCTAGGTAGGCTATCGGGCTTAGCTTCTTCTAAAACCCTGCAGTGTAAGAGGAAGAGCTGTGCTTTGGTTACAGCAGGAACGCAGGCCGACTTTCTCCTGTAAGGATGGGGTCTTATGGTGTGACTTTGTAGGAGGAATGCGAAGCAGTTTGGGTTTCTCAGTGCCGCTCAGCCTAGGGCAATGAGGCAGATTTGCATGCCATGTAGGACGTGAGAGAACACATTTCCTGGAGCTGTTGGAGTGCTGAGGAAATCTAGCTCTCCCAAGGAAGAGTGCAGTGTGTTGCCCTCCACTCAGCATACACAGAGTGACTGGGAAAGGTTTCCGGGCCTGGATGTTTCTTAGCAGCCCAGTGGAGCCTGCCGGTACTCGGTGTTCTTGCAGGGAATAGGGTGCCCACGCGAGGTCCTCGCTGTCTTGAAAAGCTTACTAACCTTAAAAGAAAACAGACCTGAAACTAAGGCCTCAAGGCAACTGCTCCAAGCTTCGCTTCGGCAGGGCTAGTCAAGGCTTTACCTTGAGGAAAGGCCTCACGTCAAGTTTCCTTTTAGCTCTAGAGCGTCTCAGGAGAAGCTCCCACCCAGGCTATGAAAGCACGCTGTTGATGTAGAGAACACTCGTTCCCTTCCCAGAGCCCTGCCTACAGTGACTAAAAGCACGTCCTAAAACTGTTTTTTAGGGAGCTTCAGGGCAGCATGAATGGAGCTTTCAAAATGGGAAAGCAAGGCTTGTGCCATAAGGTCCCCGTTTCCAGCGAACACGCAGCCTACCTCCGTGTGATTCCTACCAAGGAAATATACACTCTAGCTACACACTGGTCCCTTCCTTGAATAAAGTTTATTTGGCACGGAGTTCTGCGTGTAGCCAACCGCCTCCCCCAAGGAGCGCTCTAGGTAGGCTATCGGGCTTAGCTTCTTCTAAAACCCTGCAGTGTAAGAGGAAGAGCTGTGCTTTGGTTACAGCAGGAACGCAGGCCGACTTTCTCCTGTAAGGATGGGGTCTTATGGTGTGACTTTGTAGGAGGAATGCGAAGCAGTTTGGGTTTCTCAGTGCCGCTCAGCCTAGGGCAATGAGGCAGATTTGCATGCCATGTAGGACGTGAGAGAACACATTTCCTGGAACTGTTGGATTGCTGAGGAAATCTAGCTCTCCCAAGGAAGAGTGCAGTGTGTTGCCCTCCACTCAGCATACACAGAGTGACTGGGAAAGGTTTCCGGGCCTGGATGTTTCTTAGCAGCCCAGTGGAGCCTGCGGGTACTCGGTGTTCTTGCAGGGAATAGGGTGCCCACGCGAGGTCCTCGCTGTCTTGAAAAGCTTACTAACCTTAAAAGAAAACAGACCTGAAACTAAGGCCTCAAGGCAACTGCTCCAAGCTTCGCTTCGGCAGGGCTAGTCAAGGCTTTACCTTGAGGAAAGGCCTCACGTCAAGTTTCCTTTTAGCTCTAGAGCGTCTCAGGAGAAGCTCCCACCCTGGCTATGAAAGCACGCTGTTGATGTAAGAACACTCGTTCCCTTCCCAGAGCCTTGCCTACAGTGACTAAAAACACGTCCTAAAACTGTTTTTTAGGTAGCTTCAGGGCAGCCTGAATGGAACTTTCAAAATGGGAAAGCAAGGCTTCTGCCATAAGGTCCCCGTTTCCAGCGAACACGCAGCCTACCTCCTTGTGATTCCTACCAAGTAAATATACACTCTAGCTACACACTGGTCCCTTCCTTGAATAAAGTTTATTTGGCACGGAGTTCTGCGTGTAGCCAACCGCCTCCCCCAAGGAGCGCTCTAGGTAGGCTATAGGGCTTAGCTTCTTCTAAAACCCTGCAGTGTAAGAGGAAGAGCTGTGCTTTGGTTACAGCAGGAACGCAGGCCGACTTTCTCCTGTAAGGATGGGGTCTTATGGTGTGACTTTGTAGGAGGAATGCGAAGCAGTTTGGCTTTCTCAGTGCCGCTCAGCCTAGGGCAATGAGGCAGATTTGCATGCCATGTAGGACGTGAGAGAACACATTTCCTGGAACTGTTGGAGTGCTGAGGAAATCTAGCTCTCCCAAGGAAGAGTGCAGTGTGTTGCCCTCCACTCAGCATACACAGAGTGACTGGGAAAGGTTTCCGGGCCTGGATGTTTCTTAGCAGCCCAGTGGAGCCTGCCGGTACTCGGTGTTCTTGCAGGGAATAGGGTGCCCACGCGAGGTCCTCGCTGTCTTGAAAAGCTTACTAACCTTAAAAGAAAACAGACCTGAAACTAAGGCCTCAAGGCAACTGCTCCAAGCTTCGCTTCGGCAGGGCTAGTCAAGGCTTTACCTTGAGGAAAGGCCTCACGTCAAGTTTCCTTTTAGCTCTAGAGCGTCTCAGGAGAAGCTCCCACCCAGGCTATGAAAGCACGCTGTTGATGTAGAGAACACTCGTTCCCTTCCCAGAGCCCTGCCTACAGTGACTAAAAGCACGTCCTAAAACTGTTTTTTAGGGAGCTTCAGGGCAGCATGAATGGAGCTTTCAAAATGGGAAAGCAAGGCTTGTGCCATAAGGTCCCCGTTTCCAGCGAACACGCAGCCTACCTCCGTGTGATTCCTACCAAGGAAATATACACTCTAGCTACACACTGGTCCCTTCCTTGAATAAAGTTTATTTGGCACGGAGTTCGGCGTGTAGCCAACCGCCTCCCCCAAGGAGCGCTCTAGGTAGGCTATCGGGCTTAGCTTCTTCTAAAACCCTGCAGTGTAAGAGGAAGAGCTGTGCTTTGGTTACAGCAGGAACGCAGGCCGACTTTCTCCTGTAAGGATGGGGTCTTATGGTGTGACTTTGTAGGAGGAATGCGAAGCAGTTTGGGTTTCTCAGTGCCGCTCAGCCTAGGGCAATGAGGCAGATTTGCATGCCATGTAGGACGTGAGAGAACACATTTCCTGGAGCTGTTGGAGTGCTGAGGAAATCTAGCTCTCCCAAGGAAGAGTGCAGTGTGTTGCCCTCCACTCAGCATACACAGAGTGACTGGGAAAGGTTTCCGGGCCTGGATGTTTCTTAGCAGCCCAGTGGAGCCTGCCGGTACTCGGTGTTCTTGCAGGGAATAGGGTGCCCACGCGAGGTCCTCGCTGTCTTGAAAAGCTTACTAACCTTAAAAGAAAACAGACCTGAAACTAAGGCCTCAAGGCAACTGCTCCAAGCTTCGCTTCGGCAGGGCTAGTCAAGGCTTTACCTTGAGGAAAGGCCTCACGTCAAGTTTCCTTTTAGCTCTAGAGCGTCTCAGGAGAAGCTCCCACCCTGGCTATGAAAGCACGCTGTTGATGTAAGAACACTCGTTCCCTTCCGAGAGCCCTGCCTACAGTGACTAAAAGCACGTCCTAAAACTCTTTTTTAGGTAGCTTCAGGGCAGCATGAATGGAGCTTTCAAAATGGGAAAGCAAGGCTTGTGCCATAAGGTCCCCGTTTCCAGCGAACACGCAGCCTACCTCCGTGTGATTCCTACCAAGGAAATATACACTCTAGCTACACACTGGTCCCTTCCTTGAATAAAGTTTATTTGGCACGGAGTTCGGCGTGTAGCCAACCGCCTCCCCCAAGGAGCGCTCTAGGTAGGCTATCGGGCTTAGCTTCTTCTAAAACCCTGCAGTGTAAGAGGAAGAGCTGTGCTTTGGTTACAGCAGGAACGCAGGCCGACTTTCTCCTGTAAGGATGGGGTCTTATGGTGTGACTTTGTAGGAGGAATGCGAAGCAGTTTGGGTTTCTCAGTGCCGCTCAGCCTAGGGCAATGAGGCAGATTTGCATGCCATGTAGGACGTGAGAGAACACATTTCCTGGAACTGTTGGAGTGCTGAGGAAATCTAGCTCGCCCAAGGAAGAGTGCAGTGTGTTGCCCTCCACTCAGCATACACAGAGTGACTGGGAAAGGTTTCCGGGCCTGGATGTTTCTTAGCAGCCCAGTGGAGCCTGCGGGTACTCGGTGTTCTTGCAGGGAATAGGGTGCCCACGCGAGGTCCTCGCTGTCTTGAAAAGCTTACTAACCTTAAAAGAAAACAGACCTGAAACTAAGGCCTCAAGGCAACTGCTCCAAGCTTCGCTTCGGCAGGGCTAGTCAAGGCTTTACCTTGAGGAAAGGCCTCACGTCAAGTTTCCTTTTAGCTCTAGAGCGTCTCAGGAGCAGCTCCCACCCTGGCTATGAAAGCACGCTGTTGATGTAAGAACACTCGTTCCCTTCCCAGAGCCTTGCCTACAGTGACTAAAAACACGTCCTAAAACTGTTTTTTAGGTAGCTTCAGGGCAGCCTGAATGGAACTTTCAAAATGGGAAAGCAAGGCTTCTGCCATAAGGTCCCCGTTTCCAGCGAACACGCAGCCTACCTCCTTGTGATTCCTACCAAGTAAATATACACTCTAGCTACACACTGGTCCCTTCCTTGAATAAAGTTTATTTGGCACGGAGTTCTGCGTGTAGCCAACCGCCTCCCCCAAGGAGCGCTCTAGGTAGGCTATAGGGCTTAGCTTCTTCTAAAACCCTGCAGTGTAAGAGGAAGAGCTGTGCTTTGGTTACAGCAGGAACGCAGGCCGACTTTCTCCTGTAAGGATGGGGTCTTATGGTGTGACTTTGTAGGAGGAATGCGAAGCAGTTTGGCTTTCTCAGTGCCGCTCAGCCTAGGGCAATGAGGCAGATTTGCATGCCATGTAGGACGTGAGAGAACACATTTCCTGGAGCTGTTGGAGTGCTGAGGAAATCTAGCTCGCCCAAGGAAGAGTGCAGTGTGTTGCCCTCCACTCAGCATACACAGAGTGACTGGGAAAGGTTTTCGGGCCTGGATGTTTCTTAGCAGCCCAGTGGAGCCTGCCGGTACTCGGTGTTCTTGCAGGGAATAGGGTGCCCACGCGAGGTCCTCGCTGTCTTGAAAAGCTTACTAACCTTAAAAGAAAACAGACCTGAAACTAAGGCCTCAAGGCAACTGCTCCAAGCTTCGCTTCGGCAGGGCTAGTCAAGGCTTTACCTTGAGGAAAGGCCTCACGTCAAGTTTCCTTTTAGCTCTAGAGCGTCTCAGGAGAAGCTCCCACCCAGGCTATGAAAGCACGCTGTTGATGTAGAGAACACTCGTTCCCTTCCCAGAGCCCTGCCTACAGTGACTAAAAGCACGTCCTAAAACTGTTTTTTAGGGAGCTTCAGGGCAGCATGAATGGAGCTTTCAAAATGGGAAAGCAAGGCTTGTGCCATAAGGTCCCCGTTTCCAGCGAACACGCAGCCTACCTCCGTGTGATTCCTACCAAGGAAATATACACTCTAGCTACACACTGGTCCCTTCCTTGAATAAAGTTTATTTGGCACGGAGTTCGGCGTGTAGCCAACCGCCTCCCCCAAGGAGCGCTCTAGGTAGGCTATCGGGCTTAGCTTCTTCTAAAACCCTGCAGTGTAAGAGGAAGAGCTGTGCTTTGGTTACAGCAGGAACGCAGGCCGACTTTCTCCTGTAAGGATGGGGTCTTATGGTGTGACTTTGTAGGAGGAATGCGAAGCAGTTTGGGTTTCTCAGTGCCGCTCAGCCTAGGGCAATGAGGCAGATTTGCATGCCATGTAGGACGTGAGAGAACACATTTCCTGGAGCTGTTGGAGTGCTGAGGAAATCTAGCTCTCCCAAGGAAGAGTGCAGTGTGTTGCCCTCCACTCAGCATACACAGAGTGACTGGGAAAGGTTTCCGGGCCTGGATGTTTCTTAGCAGCCCAGTGGAGCCTGCGGGTACTCGGTGTTCTTGCAGGGAATAGGGTGCCCACGCGAGGTCCTCGCTGTCTTGAAAAGCTTACTAACCTTAAAAGAAAACAGACCTGAAACTAAGGCCTCAAGGCAACTGCTCCAAGCTTCGCTTCGGCAGGGCTAGTCAAGGCTTTACCTTGAGGAAAGGCCTCACGTCAAGTTTCCTTTTAGCTCTAGAGCGTCTCAGGAGCAGCTCCCACCCTGGCTATGAAAGCACGCTGTTGATGTAAGAACACTCGTTCCCTTCCCAGAGCCTTGCCTACAGTGACTAAAAACACGTCCTAAAACTGTTTTTTAGGTAGCTTCAGGGCAGCCTGAATGGAACTTTCAAAATGGGAAAGCAAGGCTTCTGCCATAAGGTCCCCGTTTCCAGCGAACACGCAGCCTACCTCCTTGTGATTCCTACCAAGTAAATATACACTCTAGCTACACACTGGTCCCTTCCTTGAATAAAGTTTATTTGGCACGGAGTTCTGCGTGTAGCCAACCGCCTCCCCCAAGGAGCGCTCTAGGTAGGCTATAGGGCTTAGCTTCTTCTAAAACCCTGCAGTGTAAGAGGAAGAGCTGTGCTTTGGTTACAGCAGGAACGCAGGCCGACTTTCTCCTGTAAGGATGGGGTCTTATGGTGTGACTTTGTAGGAGGAATGCGAAGCAGTTTGGCTTTCTCAGTGCCGCTCAGCCTAGGGCAATGAGGCAGATTTGCATGCCATGTAGGACGTGAGAGAACACATTTCCTGGAGCTGTTGGAGTGCTGAGGAAATCTAGCTCGCCCAAGGAAGAGTGCAGTGTGTTGCCCTCCACTCAGCATACACAGAGTGACTGGGAAAGGTTTTCGGGCCTGGATGTTTCTTAGCAGCCCAGTGGAGCCTGCCGGTACTCGGTGTTCTTGCAGGGAATAGGGTGCCCACGCGAGGTCCTCGCTGTCTTGAAAAGCTTACTAACCTTAAAAGAAAACAGACCTGAAACTAAGGCCTCAAGGCAACTGCTCCAAGCTTCGCTTCGGCAGGGCTAGTCAAGGCTTTACCTTGAGGAAAGGCCTCACGTCAAGTTTCCTTTTAGCTCTAGAGCGTCTCAGGAGAAGCTCCCACCCAGGCTATGAAAGCACGCTGTTGATGTAGAGAACACTCGTTCCCTTCCCAGAGCCCTGCCTACAGTGACTAAAAGCACGTCCTAAAACTGTTTTTTAGGGAGCTTCAGGGCAGCATGAATGGAGCTTTCAAAATGGGAAAGCAAGGCTTGTGCCATAAGGTCCCCGTTTCCAGCGAACACGCAGCCTACCTCCGTGTGATTCCTACCAAGGAAATATACACTCTAGCTACACACTGGTCCCTTCCTTGAATAAAGTTTATTTGGCACGGAGTTCGGCGTGTAGCCAACCGCCTCCCCCAAGGAGCGCTCTAGGTAGGCTATCGGGCTTAGCTTCTTCTAAAACCCTGCAGTGTAAGAGGAAGAGCTGTGCTTTGGTTACAGCAGGAACGCAGGCCGACTTTCTCCTGTAAGGATGGGGTCTTATGGTGTGACTTTGTAGGAGGAATGCGAAGCAGTTTGGGTTTCTCAGTGCCGCTCAGCCTAGGGCAATGAGGCAGATTTGCATGCCATGTAGGACGTGAGAGAACACATTTCCTGGAGCTGTTGGAGTGCTGAGGAAATCTAGCTCTCCCAAGGAAGAGTGCAGTGTGTTGCCCTCCACTCAGCATACACAGAGTGACTGGGAAAGGTTTCCGGGCCTGGATGTTTCTTAGCAGCCCAGTGGAGCCTGCCGGTACTCGGTGTTCTTGCAGGGAATAGGGTGCCCACGCGAGGTCCTCGCTGTCTTGAAAAGCTTACTAACCTTAAAAGAAAACAGACCTGAAACTAAGGCCTCAAGGCAACTGCTCCAAGCTTCGCTTCGGCAGGGCTAGTCAAGGCTTTACCTTGAGGAAAGGCCTCACGTCAAGTTTCCTTTTAGCTCTAGAGCGTCTCAGGAGAAGCTCCCACCCTGGCTATGAAAGCACGCTGTTGATGTAAGAACACTCGTTCCCTTCCGAGAGCCCTGCCTACAGTGACTAAAAGCACGTCCTAAAACTCTTTTTTAGGTAGCTTCAGGGCAGCATGAATGGAGCTTTCAAAATGGGAAAGCAAGGCTTGTGCCATAAGGTCCCCGTTTCCAGCGAACACGCAGCCTACCTCCGTGTGATTCCTACCAAGGAAATATACACTCTAGCTACACACTGGTCCCTTCCTTGAATAAAGTTTATTTGGCACGGAGTTCGGCGTGTAGCCAACCGCCTCCCCCAAGGAGCGCTCTAGGTAGGCTATCGGGCTTAGCTTCTTCTAAAACCCTGCAGTGTAAGAGGAAGAGCTGTGCTTTGGTTACAGCAGGAACGCAGGCCGACTTTCTCCTGTAAGGATGGGGTCTTATGGTGTGACTTTGTAGGAGGAATGCGAAGCAGTTTGGCTTTCTCAGTGCCGCTCAGCCTAGGGCAATGAGGCAGATTTGCATGCCATGTAGGACGTGAGAGAACACATTTCCTGGAGCTGTTGGAGTGCTGAGGAAATCTAGCTCTCCCAAGGAAGAGTGCAGTGTGTTGCCCTCCACTCAGCATACACAGAGTGACTGGGAAAGGTTTCCGGGCCTGGATGTTTCTTAGCAGCCCAGTGGAGCCTGCCGGTACTCGGTGTTCTTGCAGGGAATAGGGTGCCCACGCGAGGTCCTCGCTGTCTTGAAAAGCTTACTAACCTTAAAAGAAAACAGACCTGAAACTAAGGCCTCAAGGCAACTGCTCCAAGCTTCGCTTCGGCAGGGCTAGTCAAGGCTTTACCTTGAGGAAAGGCCTCACGTCAAGTTTCCTTTTAGCTCTAGAGCGTCTCAGGAGAAGCTCCCACCCAGGCTATGAAAGCACGCTGTTGATGTAGAGAACACTCGTTCCCTTCCCAGAGCCCTGCCTACAGTGACTAAAAGCACGTCCTAAAACTGTTTTTTAGGGAGCTTCAGGGCAGCATGAATGGAGCTTTCAAAATGGGAAAGCAAGGCTTGTGCCATAAGGTCCCCGTTTCCAGCGAACACGCAGCCTACCTCCGTGTGATTCCTACCAAGGAAATATACACTCTAGCTACACACTGGTCCCTTCCTTGAATAAAGTTTATTTGGCACGGAGTTCGGCGTGTAGCCAACCGCCTCCCCCAAGGAGCGCTCTAGGTAGGCTATCGGGCTTAGCTTCTTCTAAAACCCTGCAGTGTAAGAGGAAGAGCTGTGCTTTGGTTACAGCAGGAACGCAGGCCGACTTTCTCCTGTAAGGATGGGGTCTTATGGTGTGACTTTGTAGGAGGAATGCGAAGCAGTTTGGCTTTCTCAGTGCCGCTCAGCCTAGGGCAATGAGGCAGATTTGCATGCCATGTAGGACGTGAGAGAACACATTTCCTGGAGCTGTTGGAGTGCTGAGGAAATCTAGCTCTCCCAAGGAAGAGTGCAGTGTGTTGCCCTCCACTCAGCATACACAGAGTGACTGGGAAAGGTTTCCGGGCCTGGATGTTTCTTAGCAGCCCAGTGGAGCCTGCCGGTACTCGGTGTTCTTGCAGGGAATAGGGTGCCCACGCGAGGTCCTCGCTGTCTTGAAAAGCTTACTAACCTTAAAAGAAAACAGACCTGAAACTAAGGCCTCAAGGCAACTGCTCCAAGCTTCGCTTCGGCAGGGCTAGTCAAGGCTTTACCTTGAGGAAAGGCCTCACGTCAAGTTTCCTTTTAGCTCTAGAGCGTCTCAGGAGAAGCTCCCACCCAGGCTATGAAAGCACGCTGTTGATGTAGAGAACACTCGTTCCCTTCCCAGAGCCCTGCCTACAGTGACTAAAAGCACGTCCTTAAACTGTTTTTTAGGTAGCTTCAGGGCAGCATGAATGGAGCTTTCAAAATGGGAAAGCAAGGCTTGTGCCATAAGGTCCCCGTTTCCAGCGAACACGCAGCCTACCTCCGTGTGATTCCTACCAAGGAAATATACACTCTAGCTACACACTGGTCCCTTCCTTGAATAAAGTTTATTTGGCACGGAGTTCGGCGTGTAGCCAACCGCCTCCCCCAAGGAGCGCTCTAGGTAGGCTATCGGGCTTAGCTTCTTCTAAAACCCTGCAGTGTAAGAGGAAGAGCTGTGCTTTGGTTACAGCAGGAACGCAGGCCGACTTTCTCCTGTAAGGATGGGGTCTTATGGTGTGACTTTGTAGGAGGAATGCGAAGCAGTTTGGGTTTCTCAGTGCCGCTCAGCCTAGGGCAATGAGGCAGATTTGCATGCCATGTAGGACGTGAGAGAACACATTTCCTGGAGCTGTTGGAGTGCTGAGGAAATCTAGCTCTCCCAAGGAAGAGTGCAGTGTGTTGCCCTCCACTCAGCATACACAGAGTGACTGGGAAAGGTTTCCGGGCCTGGATGTTTCTTAGCAGCCCAGTGGAGCCTGCCGGTACTCGGTGTTCTTGCAGGGAATAGGGTGCCCACGCGAGGTCCTCGCTGTCTTGAAAAGCTTACTAACCTTAAAAGAAAACAGACCTGAAACTAAGGCCTCAAGGCAACTGCTCCAAGCTTCGCTTCGGCAGGGCTAGTCAAGGCTTTACCTTGAGGAAAGGCCTCACGTCAAGTTTCCTTTTAGCTCTAGAGCGTCTCAGGAGAAGCTCCCACCCAGGCTATGAAAGCACGCTGTTGATGTAGAGAACACTCGTTCCCTTCCCAGAGCCCTGCCTACAGTGACTAAAAGCACGTCCTAAAACTGTTTTTTAGGGAGCTTCAGGGCAGCATGAATGGAGCTTTCAAAATGGGAAAGCAAGGCTTGTGCCATAAGGTCCCCGTTTCCAGCGAACACGCAGCCTACCTCCGTGTGATTCCTACCAAGGAAATATACACTCTAGCTACACACTGGTCCCTTCCTTGAATAAAGTTTATTTGGCACGGAGTTCTGCGTGTAGCCAACCGCCTCCCCCAAGGAGCGCTCTAGGTAGGCTATCGGGCTTAGCTTCTTCTAAAACCCTGCAGTGTAAGAGGAAGAGCTGTGCTTTGGTTACAGCAGGAACGCAGGCCGACTTTCTCCTGTAAGGATGGGGTCTTATGGTGTGACTTTGTAGGAGGAATGCGAAGCAGTTTGGGTTTCTCAGTGCCGCTCAGCCTAGGGCAATGAGGCAGATTTGCATGCCATGTAGGACGTGAGAGAACACATTTCCTGGAACTGTTGGATTGCTGAGGAAATCTAGCTCTCCCAAGGAAGAGTGCAGTGTGTTGCCCTCCACTCAGCATACACAGAGTGACTGGGAAAGGTTTCCGGGCCTGGATGTTTCTTAGCAGCCCAGTGGAGCCTGCGGGTACTCGGTGTTCTTGCAGGGAATAGGGTGCCCACGCGAGGTCCTCGCTGTCTTGAAAAGCTTACTAACCTTAAAAGAAAACAGACCTGAAACTAAGGCCTCAAGGCAACTGCTCCAAGCTTCGCTTCGGCAGGGCTAGTCAAGGCTTTACCTTGAGGAAAGGCCTCACGTCAAGTTTCCTTTTAGCTCTAGAGCGTCTCAGGAGAAGCTCCCACCCTGGCTATGAAAGCACGCTGTTGATGTAAGAACACTCGTTCCCTTCCCAGAGCCTTGCCTACAGTGACTAAAAACACGTCCTAAAACTGTTTTTTAGGTAGCTTCAGGGCAGCCTGAATGGAACTTTCAAAATGGGAAAGCAAGGCTTCTGCCATAAGGTCCCCGTTTCCAGCGAACACGCAGCCTACCTCCTTGTGATTCCTACCAAGTAAATATACACTCTAGCTACACACTGGTCCCTTCCTTGAATAAAGTTTATTTGGCACGGAGTTCTGCGTGTAGCCAACCGCCTCCCCCAAGGAGCGCTCTAGGTAGGCTATAGGGCTTAGCTTCTTCTAAAACCCTGCAGTGTAAGAGGAAGAGCTGTGCTTTGGTTACAGCAGGAACGCAGGCCGACTTTCTCCTGTAAGGATGGGGTCTTATGGTGTGACTTTGTAGGAGGAATGCGAAGCAGTTTGGCTTTCTCAGTGCCGCTCAGCCTAGGGCAATGAGGCAGATTTGCATGCCATGTAGGACGTGAGAGAACACATTTCCTGGAACTGTTGGAGTGCTGAGGAAATCTAGCTCTCCCAAGGAAGAGTGCAGTGTGTTGCCCTCCACTCAGCATACACAGAGTGACTGGGAAAGGTTTCCGGGCCTGGATGTTTCTTAGCAGCCCAGTGGAGCCTGCCGGTACTCGGTGTTCTTGCAGGGAATAGGGTGCCCACGCGAGGTCCTCGCTGTCTTGAAAAGCTTACTAACCTTAAAAGAAAACAGACCTGAAACTAAGGCCTCAAGGCAACTGCTCCAAGCTTCGCTTCGGCAGGGCTAGTCAAGGCTTTACCTTGAGGAAAGGCCTCACGTCAAGTTTCCTTTTAGCTCTAGAGCGTCTCAGGAGAAGCTCCCACCCAGGCTATGAAAGCACGCTGTTGATGTAGAGAACACTCGTTCCCTTCCCAGAGCCCTGCCTACAGTGACTAAAAGCACGTCCTAAAACTGTTTTTTAGGGAGCTTCAGGGCAGCATGAATGGAGCTTTCAAAATGGGAAAGCAAGGCTTGTGCCATAAGGTCCCCGTTTCCAGCGAACACGCAGCCTACCTCCGTGTGATTCCTACCAAGGAAATATACACTCTAGCTACACACTGGTCCCTTCCTTGAATAAAGTTTATTTGGCACGGAGTTCGGCGTGTAGCCAACCGCCTCCCCCAAGGAGCGCTCTAGGTAGGCTATCGGGCTTAGCTTCTTCTAAAACCCTGCAGTGTAAGAGGAAGAGCTGTGCTTTGGTTACAGCAGGAACGCAGGCCGACTTTCTCCTGTAAGGATGGGGTCTTATGGTGTGACTTTGTAGGAGGAATGCGAAGCAGTTTGGGTTTCTCAGTGCCGCTCAGCCTAGGGCAATGAGGCAGATTTGCATGCCATGTAGGACGTGAGAGAACACATTTCCTGGAGCTGTTGGAGTGCTGAGGAAATCTAGCTCTCCCAAGGAAGAGTGCAGTGTGTTGCCCTCCACTCAGCATACACAGAGTGACTGGGAAAGGTTTCCGGGCCTGGATGTTTCTTAGCAGCCCAGTGGAGCCTGCCGGTACTCGGTGTTCTTGCAGGGAATAGGGTGCCCACGCGAGGTCCTCGCTGTCTTGAAAAGCTTACTAACCTTAAAAGAAAACAGACCTGAAACTAAGGCCTCAAGGCAACTGCTCCAAGCTTCGCTTCGGCAGGGCTAGTCAAGGCTTTACCTTGAGGAAAGGCCTCACGTCAAGTTTCCTTTTAGCTCTAGAGCGTCTCAGGAGAAGCTCCCACCCTGGCTATGAAAGCACGCTGTTGATGTAAGAACACTCGTTCCCTTCCGAGAGCCCTGCCTACAGTGACTAAAAGCACGTCCTAAAACTCTTTTTTAGGTAGCTTCAGGGCAGCATGAATGGAGCTTTCAAAATGGGAAAGCAAGGCTTGTGCCATAAGGTCCCCGTTTCCAGCGAACACGCAGCCTACCTCCGTGTGATTCCTACCAAGGAAATATACACTCTAGCTACACACTGGTCCCTTCCTTGAATAAAGTTTATTTGGCACGGAGTTCGGCGTGTAGCCAACCGCCTCCCCCAAGGAGCGCTCTAGGTAGGCTATCGGGCTTAGCTTCTTCTAAAACCCTGCAGTGTAAGAGGAAGAGCTGTGCTTTGGTTACAGCAGGAACGCAGGCCGACTTTCTCCTGTAAGGATGGGGTCTTATGGTGTGACTTTGTAGGAGGAATGCGAAGCAGTTTGGGTTTCTCAGTGCCGCTCAGCCTAGGGCAATGAGGCAGATTTGCATGCCATGTAGGACGTGAGAGAACACATTTCCTGGAACTGTTGGAGTGCTGAGGAAATCTAGCTCGCCCAAGGAAGAGTGCAGTGTGTTGCCCTCCACTCAGCATACACAGAGTGACTGGGAAAGGTTTCCGGGCCTGGATGTTTCTTAGCAGCCCAGTGGAGCCTGCGGGTACTCGGTGTTCTTGCAGGGAATAGGGTGCCCACGCGAGGTCCTCGCTGTCTTGAAAAGCTTACTAACCTTAAAAGAAAACAGACCTGAAACTAAGGCCTCAAGGCAACTGCTCCAAGCTTCGCTTCGGCAGGGCTAGTCAAGGCTTTACCTTGAGGAAAGGCCTCACGTCAAGTTTCCTTTTAGCTCTAGAGCGTCTCAGGAGCAGCTCCCACCCTGGCTATGAAAGCACGCTGTTGATGTAAGAACACTCGTTCCCTTCCCAGAGCCTTGCCTACAGTGACTAAAAACACGTCCTAAAACTGTTTTTTAGGTAGCTTCAGGGCAGCCTGAATGGAACTTTCAAAATGGGAAAGCAAGGCTTCTGCCATAAGGTCCCCGTTTCCAGCGAACACGCAGCCTACCTCCTTGTGATTCCTACCAAGTAAATATACACTCTAGCTACACACTGGTCCCTTCCTTGAATAAAGTTTATTTGGCACGGAGTTCTGCGTGTAGCCAACCGCCTCCCCCAAGGAGCGCTCTAGGTAGGCTATAGGGCTTAGCTTCTTCTAAAACCCTGCAGTGTAAGAGGAAGAGCTGTGCTTTGGTTACAGCAGGAACGCAGGCCGACTTTCTCCTGTAAGGATGGGGTCTTATGGTGTGACTTTGTAGGAGGAATGCGAAGCAGTTTGGCTTTCTCAGTGCCGCTCAGCCTAGGGCAATGAGGCAGATTTGCATGCCATGTAGGACGTGAGAGAACACATTTCCTGGAGCTGTTGGAGTGCTGAGGAAATCTAGCTCGCCCAAGGAAGAGTGCAGTGTGTTGCCCTCCACTCAGCATACACAGAGTGACTGGGAAAGGTTTTCGGGCCTGGATGTTTCTTAGCAGCCCAGTGGAGCCTGCCGGTACTCGGTGTTCTTGCAGGGAATAGGGTGCCCACGCGAGGTCCTCGCTGTCTTGAAAAGCTTACTAACCTTAAAAGAAAACAGACCTGAAACTAAGGCCTCAAGGCAACTGCTCCAAGCTTCGCTTCGGCAGGGCTAGTCAAGGCTTTACCTTGAGGAAAGGCCTCACGTCAAGTTTCCTTTTAGCTCTAGAGCGTCTCAGGAGAAGCTCCCACCCAGGCTATGAAAGCACGCTGTTGATGTAGAGAACACTCGTTCCCTTCCCAGAGCCCTGCCTACAGTGACTAAAAGCACGTCCTAAAACTGTTTTTTAGGGAGCTTCAGGGCAGCATGAATGGAGCTTTCAAAATGGGAAAGCAAGGCTTGTGCCATAAGGTCCCCGTTTCCAGCGAACACGCAGCCTACCTCCGTGTGATTCCTACCAAGGAAATATACACTCTAGCTACACACTGGTCCCTTCCTTGAATAAAGTTTATTTGGCACGGAGTTCGGCGTGTAGCCAACCGCCTCCCCCAAGGAGCGCTCTAGGTAGGCTATCGGGCTTAGCTTCTTCTAAAACCCTGCAGTGTAAGAGGAAGAGCTGTGCTTTGGTTACAGCAGGAACGCAGGCCGACTTTCTCCTGTAAGGATGGGGTCTTATGGTGTGACTTTGTAGGAGGAATGCGAAGCAGTTTGGGTTTCTCAGTGCCGCTCAGCCTAGGGCAATGAGGCAGATTTGCATGCCATGTAGGACGTGAGAGAACACATTTCCTGGAGCTGTTGGAGTGCTGAGGAAATCTAGCTCTCCCAAGGAAGAGTGCAGTGTGTTGCCCTCCACTCAGCATACACAGAGTGACTGGGAAAGGTTTCCGGGCCTGGATGTTTCTTAGCAGCCCAGTGGAGCCTGCCGGTACTCGGTGTTCTTGCAGGGAATAGGGTGCCCACGCGAGGTCCTCGCTGTCTTGAAAAGCTTACTAACCTTAAAAGAAAACAGACCTGAAACTAAGGCCTCAAGGCAACTGCTCCAAGCTTCGCTTCGGCAGGGCTAGTCAAGGCTTTACCTTGAGGAAAGGCCTCACGTCAAGTTTCCTTTTAGCTCTAGAGCGTCTCAGGAGAAGCTCCCACCCTGGCTATGAAAGCACGCTGTTGATGTAAGAACACTCGTTCCCTTCCGAGAGCCCTGCCTACAGTGACTAAAAGCACGTCCTAAAACTCTTTTTTAGGTAGCTTCAGGGCAGCATGAATGGAGCTTTCAAAATGGGAAAGCAAGGCTTGTGCCATAAGGTCCCCGTTTCCAGCGAACACGCAGCCTACCTCCGTGTGATTCCTACCAAGGAAATATACACTCTAGCTACACACTGGTCCCTTCCTTGAATAAAGTTTATTTGGCACGGAGTTCGGCGTGTAGCCAACCGCCTCCCCCAAGGAGCGCTCTAGGTAGGCTATCGGGCTTAGCTTCTTCTAAAACCCTGCAGTGTAAGAGGAAGAGCTGTGCTTTGGTTACAGCAGGAACGCAGGCCGACTTTCTCCTGTAAGGATGGGGTCTTATGGTGTGACTTTGTAGGAGGAATGCGAAGCAGTTTGGCTTTCTCAGTGCCGCTCAGCCTAGGGCAATGAGGCAGATTTGCATGCCATGTAGGACGTGAGAGAACACATTTCCTGGAGCTGTTGGAGTGCTGAGGAAATCTAGCTCTCCCAAGGAAGAGTGCAGTGTGTTGCCCTCCACTCAGCATACACAGAGTGACTGGGAAAGGTTTCCGGGCCTGGATGTTTCTTAGCAGCCCAGTGGAGCCTGCCGGTACTCGGTGTTCTTGCAGGGAATAGGGTGCCCACGCGAGGTCCTCGCTGTCTTGAAAAGCTTACTAACCTTAAAAGAAAACAGACCTGAAACTAAGGCCTCAAGGCAACTGCTCCAAGCTTCGCTTCGGCAGGGCTAGTCAAGGCTTTACCTTGAGGAAAGGCCTCACGTCAAGTTTCCTTTTAGCTCTAGAGCGTCTCAGGAGAAGCTCCCACCCAGGCTATGAAAGCACGCTGTTGATGTAGAGAACACTCGTTCCCTTCCCAGAGCCCTGCCTACAGTGACTAAAAGCACGTCCTTAAACTGTTTTTTAGGTAGCTTCAGGGCAGCATGAATGGAGCTTTCAAAATGGGAAAGCAAGGCTTGTGCCATAAGGTCCCCGTTTCCAGCGAACACGCAGCCTACCTCCGTGTGATTCCTACCAAGGAAATATACACTCTAGCTACACACTGGTCCCTTCCTTGAATAAAGTTTATTTGGCACGGAGTTCGGCGTGTAGCCAACCGCCTCCCCCAAGGAGCGCTCTAGGTAGGCTATCGGGCTTAGCTTCTTCTAAAACCCTGCAGTGTAAGAGGAAGAGCTGTGCTTTGGTTACAGCAGGAACGCAGGCCGACTTTCTCCTGTAAGGATGGGGTCTTATGGTGTGACTTTGTAGGAGGAATGCGAAGCAGTTTGGGTTTCTCAGTGCCGCTCAGCCTAGGGCAATGAGGCAGATTTGCATGCCATGTAGGACGTGAGAGAACACATTTCCTGGAGCTGTTGGAGTGCTGAGGAAATCTAGCTCTCCCAAGGAAGAGTGCAGTGTGTTGCCCTCCACTCAGCATACACAGAGTGACTGGGAAAGGTTTCCGGGCCTGGATGTTTCTTAGCAGCCCAGTGGAGCCTGCGGGTACTCGGTGTTCTTGCAGGGAATAGGGTGCCCACGCGAGGTCCTCGCTGTCTTGAAAAGCTTACTAACCTTAAAAGAAAACAGACCTGAAACTAAGGCCTCAAGGCAACTGCTCCAAGCTTCGCTTCGGCAGGGCTAGTCAAGGCTTTACCTTGAGGAAAGGCCTCACGTCAAGTTTCCTTTTAGCTCTAGAGCGTCTCAGGAGAAGCTCCCACCCTGGCTATGAAAGCACGCTGTTGATGTAAGAACACTCGTTCCCTTCCCAGAGCCTTGCCTACAGTGACTAAAAACACGTCCTAAAACTGTTTTTTAGGTAGCTTCAGGGCAGCCTGAATGGAACTTTCAAAATGGGAAAGCAAGGCTTCTGCCATAAGGTCCCCGTTTCCAGCGAACACGCAGCCTACCTCCTTGTGATTCCTACCAAGTAAATATACACTGTAGCTACACACTGGTCCCTTCCTTGAATAAAGTTTATTTGGCACGGAGTTCTGCGTGTAGCCAACCGCCTCCCCCAAGGAGCGCTCTAGGTAGGCTATCGGGCTTAGCTTCTTCTAAAACCCTGCAGTGTAAGAGGAAGAGCTGTGCTTTGGTTACAGCAGGAACGCAGGCCGACTTTCTCCTGTAAGGATGGGGTCTTATGGTGTGACTTTGTAGGAGGAATGCGAAGCAGTTTGGCTTTCTCAGTGCCGCTCAGCCTAGGGCAATGAGGCAGATTTGCATGCCATGTAGGACGTGAGAGAACACATTTCCTGGAACTGTTGGAGTGCTGAGGAAATCTAGCTCTCCCAAGGAAGAGTGCAGTGTGTTGCCCTCCACTCAGCATACACAGAGTGACTGGGAAAGGTTTCCGGGCCTGGATGTTTCTTAGCAGCCCAGTGGAGCCTGCCGGTACTCGGTGTTCTTGCAGGGAATAGGGTGCCCACGCGAGGTCCTCGCTGTCTTGAAAAGCTTACTAACCTTAAAAGAAAACAGACCTGAAACTAAGGCCTCAAGGCAACTGCTCCAAGCTTCGCTTCGGCAGGGCTAGTCAAGGCTTTACCTTGAGGAAAGGCCTCACGTCAAGTTTCCTTTTAGCTCTAGAGCGTCTCAGGAGAAGCTCCCACCCAGGCTATGAAAGCACGCTATTGATGTAGAGAACACTCGTTCCCTTCCCAGAGCCCTGCCTACAGTGACTAAAAGCACGTCCTAAAACTGTTTTTTAGGGAGCTTCAGGGCAGCATGAATGGAGCTTTCAAAATGGGAAAGCAAGGCTTGTGCCATAAGGTCCCCGTTTCCAGCGAACACGCAGCCTACCTCCGTGTGATTCCTACCAAGGAAATATACACTCTAGCTACACACTGGTCCCTTCCTTGAATAAAGTTTATTTGGCACGGAGTTCGGCGTGTAGCCAACCGCCTCCCCCAAGGAGCGCTCTAGGTAGGCTATCGGGCTTAACTTCTTCTAAAACCCTGCAGTGTAAGAGGAAGAGCTGTGCTTTGGTTACAGCAGGAACGCAGGCCGACTTTCTCCTGTAAGGATGGGGTCTTATGGTGTGACTTTGTAGGAGGAATGCGAAGCAGTTTGGGTTTCTCAGTGCCGCTCAGCCTAGGGCAATGAGGCAGATTTGCATGCCATGTAGGACGTGAGAGAACACATTTCCTGGAGCTGTTGGAGTGCTGAGGAAATCTAGCTCTCCCAAGGAAGAGTGCAGTGTGTTGCCCTCCACTCAGCATACACAGAGTGACTGGGAAAGGTTTCCGGGCCTGGATGTTTCTTAGCAGCCCAGTGGAGCCTGCCGGTACTCGGTGTTCTTGCAGGGAATAGGGTGCCCACGCGAGGTCCTCGCTGTCTTGAAAAGCTTACTAACCTTAAAAGAAAACAGACCTGAAACTAAGGCCTCAAGGCAACTGCTCCAAGCTTCGCTTCGGCAGGGCTAGTCAAGGCTTTACCTTGAGGAAAGGCCTCACGTCAAGTTTCCTTTTAGCTCTAGAGCGTCTCAGGAGAAGCTCCCACCCTGGCTATGAAAGCACGCTGTTGATGTAAGAACACTCGTTCCCTTCCGAGAGCCCTGCCTACAGTGACTAAAAGCACGTCCTAAAACTGTTTTTTAGGTAGCTTCAGGGCAGCATGAATGGAGCTTTCAAAATGGGAAAGCAAGGCTTGTGCCATAAGGTCCCCGTTTCCAGCGAACACGCAGCCTACCTCCGTGTGATTCCTACCAAGGAAATATACACTCTAGCTACACACTGGTCCCTTCCTTGAATAAAGTTTATTTGGCACGGAGTTCGGCGTGTAGCCAACCGCCTCCCCCAAGGAGCGCTCTAGGTAGGCTATCGGGCTTAGCTTCTTCTAAAACCCTGCAGTGTAAGAGGAAGAGCTGTGCTTTGGTTACAGCAGGAACGCAGGCCGACTTTCTCCTGTAAGGATGGGGTCTTATGGTGTGACTTTGTAGGAGGAATGCGAAGCAGTTTGGGTTTCTCAGTGCCGCTCAGCCTAGGGCAATGAGGCAGATTTGCATGCCATGTAGGACGTGAGAGAACACATTTCCTGGAGCTGTTGGAGTGCTGAGGAAATCTAGCTCTCCCAAGGAAGAGTGCAGTGTGTTGCCCTCCACTCAGCATACACAGAGTGACTGGGAAAGGTTTCCGGGCCTGGATGTTTCTTAGCAGCCCAGTGGAGCCTGCCGGTACTCGGTGTTCTTGCAGGGAATAGGGTGCCCACGCGAGGTCCTCGCTGTCTTGAAAAGCTTACTAACCTTAAAAGAAAACAGACCTGAAACTAAGGCCTCAAGGCAACTGCTCCAAGCTTCTCTTCGGCAGGGCTAGTCAAGGCTTTACCTTGAGGAAAGGCCTCACGTCAAGTTTCCTTTTAGCTCTAGAGCGTCTCAGGAGAAGCTCCCACCCAGGCTATGAAAGCACGCTGTTGATGTAGAGAACACTCGTTCCCTTCCCAGAGCCCTGCCTACAGTGACTAAAAGCACGTCCTAAAACTGTTTTTTAGGGAGCTTCAGGGCAGCATGAATGGAGCTTTCAAAATGGGAAAGCAAGGCTTGTGCCATAAGGTCCCCGTTTCCAGCGAACACGCAGCCTACCTCCGTGTGATTCCTACCAAGGAAATATACACTCTAGCTACACACTGGTCCCTTCCTTGAATAAAGTTTATTTGGCACGGAGTTCGGCGTGTAGCCAACCGCCTCCCCCAAGGAGCGCTCTAGGTAGGCTATCGGGCTTAGCTTCTTCTAAAACCCTGCAGTGTAAGAGGAAGAGCTGTGCTTTGGTTACAGCAGGAACGCAGGCCGACTTTCTCCTGTAAGGATGGGGTCTTATGGTGTGACTTTGTAGGAGGAATGCGAAGCAGTTTGGGTTTCTCAGTGCCGCTCAGCCTAGGGCAATGAGGCAGATTTGCATGCCATGTAGGACGTGAGAGAACACATTTCCTGGAGCTGTTGGAGTGCTGAGGAAATCTAGCTCTCCCAAGGAAGAGTGCAGTGTGTTGCCCTCCACTCAGCATACACAGAGTGACTGGGAAAGGTTTCCGGGCCTGGATGTTTCTTAGCAGCCCAGTGGAGCCTGCCGGTACTCGGTGTTCTTGCAGGGAATAGGGTGCCCACGCGAGGTCCTCGCTGTCTTGAAAAGCTTACTAACCTTAAAAGAAAACAGACCTGAAACTAAGGCCTCAAGGCAACTGCTCCAAGCTTCGCTTCGGCAGGGCTAGTCAAGGCTTTACCTTGAGGAAAGGCCTCACGTCAAGTTTCCTTTTAGCTCTAGAGCGTCTCAGGAGAAGCTCCCACCCAGGCTATGAAAGCACGCTGTTGATGTAGAGAACACTCGTTCCCTTCCCAGAGCCCTGCCTACAGTGACTAAAAGCACGTCCTAAAACTGTTTTTTAGGGAGCTTCAGGGCAGCATGAATGGAGCTTTCAAAATGGGAAAGCAAGGCTTGTGCCATAAGGTCCCCGTTTCCAGCGAACACGCAGCCTACCTCCGTGTGATTCCTACCAAGGAAATATACACTCTAGCTACACACTGGTCCCTTCCTTGAATAAAGTTTATTTGGCACGGAGTTCGGCGTGTAGCCAACCGCCTCCCCCAAGGAGCGCTCTAGGTAGGCTATCGGGCTTAGCTTCTTCTAAAACCCTGCAGTGTAAGAGGAAGAGCTGTGCTTTGGTTACAGCAGGAACGCAGGCCGACTTTCTCCTGTAAGGATGGGGTCTTATGGTGTGACTTTGTAGGAGGAATGCGAAGCAGTTTGGGTTTCTCAGTGCCGCTCAGCCTAGGGCAATGAGGCAGATTTGCATGCCATGTAGGACGTGAGAGAACACATTTCCTGGAGCTGTTGGAGTGCTGAGGAAATCTAGCTCTCCCAAGGAAGAGTGCAGTGTGTTGCCCTCCACTCAGCATACACAGAGTGACTGGGAAAGGTTTCCGGGCCTGGATGTTTCTTAGCAGCCCAGTGGAGCCTGCCGGTACTCGGTGTTCTTGCAGGGAATAGGGTGCCCACGCGAGGTCCTCGCTGTCTTGAAAAGCTTACTAACCTTAAAAGAAAACAGACCTGAAACTAAGGCCTCAAGGCAACTGCTCCAAGCTTCGCTTCGGCAGGGCTAGTCAAGGCTTTACCTTGAGGAAAGGCCTCACGTCAAGTTTCCTTTTAGCTCTAGAGCGTCTCAGGAGAAGCTCCCACCCAGGCTATGAAAGCACGCTGTTGATGTAGAGAACACTCGTTCCCTTCCCAGAGCCCTGCCTACAGTGACTAAAAGCACGTCCTTAAACTGTTTTTTAGGTAGCTTCAGGGCAGCATGAATGGAGCTTTCAAAATGGGAAAGCAAGGCTTGTGCCATAAGGTCCCCGTTTCCAGCGAACACACAGCCTACCTCCGTGTGATTCCTACCAAGGAAATATACACTCTAGCTACACACTGGTCCCTTCCTTGAATAAAGTTTATTTGGCACGGAGTTCGGCGTGTAGCCAACCGCCTCCCCCAAGGAGCGCTCTAGGTAGGCTATCGGGCTTAGCTTCTTCTAAAACCCTGCAGTGTAAGAGGAAGAGCTGTGCTTTGGTTACAGCAGGAACGCAGGCCGACTTTCTCCTGTAAGGATGGGGTCTTATGGTGTGACTTTGTAGGAGGAATGCGAAGCAGTTTGGGTTTCTCAGTGCCGCTCAGCCTAGGGCAATGAGGCAGATTTGCATGCCATGTAGGACGTGAGAGAACACATTTCCTGGAGCTGTTGGAGTGCTGAGGAAATCTAGCTCTCCCAAGGAAGAGTGCAGTGTGTTGCCCTCCACTCAGCATACACAGAGTGACTGGGAAAGGTTTCCGGGCCTGGATGTTTCTTAGCAGCCCAGTGGAGCCTGCCGGTACTCGGTGTTCTTGCAGGGAATAGGGTGCCCACGCGAGGTCCTCGCTGTCTTGAAAAGCTTACTAACCTTAAAAGAAAACAGACCTGAAACTAAGGCCTCAAGGCAACTGCTCCAAGCTTCGCTTCGGCAGGGCTAGTCAAGGCTTTACCTTGAGGAAAGGCCTCACGTCAAGTTTCCTTTTAGCTCTAGAGCGTCTCAGGAGAAGCTCCCACCCAGGCTATGAAAGCACGCTGTTGATGTAGAGAACACTCGTTCCCTTCCCAGAGCCCTGCCTACAGTGACTAAAAGCACGTCCTAAAACTGTTTTTTAGGGAGCTTCAGGGCAGCATGAATGGAGCTTTCAAAATGGGAAAGCAAGGCTTGTGCCATAAGGTCCCCGTTTCCAGCGAACACGCAGCCTACCTCCGTGTGATTCCTACCAAGGAAATATACACTCTAGCTACACACTGGTCCCTTCCTTGAATAAAGTTTATTTGGCACGGAGTTCTGCGTGTAGCCAACCGCCTCCCCCAAGGAGCGCTCTAGGTAGGCTATCGGGCTTAGCTTCTTCTAAAACCCTGCAGTGTAAGAGGAAGAGCTGTGCTTTGGTTACAGCAGGAACGCAGGCCGACTTTCTCCTGTAAGGATGGGGTCTTATGGTGTGACTTTGTAGGAGGAATGCGAAGCAGTTTGGGTTTCTCAGTGCCGCTCAGCCTAGGGCAATGAGGCAGATTTGCATGCCATGTAGGACGTGAGAGAACACATTTCCTGGAGCTGTTGGAGTGCTGAGGAAATCTAGCTCTCCCAAGGAAGAGTGCAGTGTGTTGCCCTCCACTCAGCATACACAGAGTGACTGGGAAAGGTTTCCGGGCCTGGATGTTTCTTAGCAGCCCAGTGGAGCCTGCCGGTACTCGGTGTTCTTGCAGGGAATAGGGTGCCCACGCGAGGTCCTCGCTGTCTTGAAAAGCTTACTAACCTTAAAAGAAAACAGACCTGAAACTAAGGCCTCAAGGCAACTGCTCCAAGCTTCGCTTCGGCAGGGCTAGTCAAGGCTTTACCTTGAGGAAAGGCCTCACGTCAAGTTTCCTTTTAGCTCTAGAGCGTCTCAGGAGAAGCTCCCACCCAGGCTATGAAAGCACGCTGTTGATGTAGAGAACACTCGTTCCCTTCCCAGAGCCCTGCCTACAGTGACTAAAAGCACGTCCTAAAACTGTTTTTTAGGGAGCTTCAGGGCAGCATGAATGGAGCTTTCAAAATGGGAAAGCAAGGCTTGTGCCATAAGGTCCCCGTTTCCAGCGAACACGCAGCCTACCTCCGTGTGATTCCTACCAAGGAAATATACACTCTAGCTACACACTGGTCCCTTCCTTGAATAAAGTTTATTTGGCACGGAGTTCGGCGTGTAGCCAACCGCCTCCCCCAAGGAGCGCTCTAGGTAGGCTATCGGGCTTAGCTTCTTCTAAAACCCTGCAGTGTAAGAGGAAGAGCTGTGCTTTGGTTACAGCAGGAACGCAGGCCGACTTTCTCCTGTAAGGATGGGGTCTTATGGTGTGACTTTGTAGGAGGAATGCGAAGCAGTTTGGCTTTCTCAGTGCCGCTCAGCCTAGGGCAATGAGGCAGATTTGCATGCCATGTAGGACGTGAGAGAACACATTTCCTGGAGCTGTTGGAGTGCTGAGGAAATCTAGCTCTCCCAAGGAAGAGTGCAGTGTGTTGCCCTCCACTCAGCATACACAGAGTGACTGGGAAAGGTTTCCGGGCCTGGATGTTTCTTAGCAGCCCAGTGGAGCCTGCCGGTACTCGGTGTTCTTGCAGGGAATAGGGTGCCCACGCGAGGTCCTCGCTGTCTTGAAAAGCTTACTAACCTTAAAAGAAAACAGACCTGAAACTAAGGCCTCAAGGCAACTGCTCCAAGCTTCGCTTCGGCAGGGCTAGTCAAGGCTTTACCTTGAGGAAAGGCCTCACGTCAAGTTTCCTTTTAGCTCTAGAGCGTCTCAGGAGAAGCTCCCACCCAGGCTATGAAAGCACGCTGTTGATGTAGAGAACACTCGTTCCCTTCCCAGAGCCCTGCCTACAGTGACTAAAAGCACGTCCTTAAACTGTTTTTTAGGTAGCTTCAGGGCAGCATGAATGGAGCTTTCAAAATGGGAAAGCAAGGCTTGTGCCATAAGGTCCCCGTTTCCAGCGAACACGCAGCCTACCTCCGTGTGATTCCTACCAAGGAAATATACACTCTAGCTACACACTGGTCCCTTCCTTGAATAAAGTTTATTTGGCACGGAGTTCTGCGTGTAGCCAACCGCCTCCCCCAAGGAGCGCTCTAGGTAGGCTATCGGGCTTAGCTTCTTCTAAAACCCTGCAGTGTAAGAGGAAGAGCTGTGCTTTGGTTACAGCAGGAACGCAGGCCGACTTTCTCCTGTAAGGATGGGGTCTTATGGTGTGACTTTGTAGGAGGAATGCGAAGCAGTTTGGGTTTCTCAGTGCCGCTCAGCCTAGGGCAATGAGGCAGATTTGCATGCCATGTAGGACGTGAGAGAACACATTTCCTGGAGCTGTTGGAGTGCTGAGGAAATCTAGCTCTCCCAAGGAAGAGTGCAGTGTGTTGCCCTCCACTCAGCATACACAGAGTGACTGGGAAAGGTTTCCGGGCCTGGATGTTTCTTAGCAGCCCAGTGGAGCCTGCCGGTACTCGGTGTTCTTGCAGGGAATAGGGTGCCCACGCGAGGTCCTCGCTGTCTTGAAAAGCTTACTAACCTTAAAAGAAAACAGACCTGAAACTAAGGCCTCAAGGCAACTGCTCCAAGCTTCGCTTCGGCAGGGCTAGTCAAGGCTTCACCTTGAGGAAAGGCCTCACGTCAAGTTTCCTTTTAGCTCTAGAGCGTCTCAGGAGAAGCTCCCACCCAGGCTATGAAAGCACGCTGTTGATGTAGAGAACACTCGTTCCCTTCCCAGAGCCCTGCCTACAGTGACTAAAAGCACGTCCTAAAACTGTTTTTTAGGGAGCTTCAGGGCAGCATGAATGGAGCTTTCAAAATGGGAAAGCAAGGCTTGTGCCATAAGGTCCCCGTTTCCAGCGAACACGCAGCCTACCTCCGTGTGATTCCTACCAAGGAAATATACACTCTAGCTACACACTGGTCCCTTCCTTGAATAAAGTTTATTTGGCACGGAGTTCGGCGTGTAGCCAACCGCCTCCCCCAAGGAGCGCTCTAGGTAGGCTATCGGGCTTAGCTTCTTCTAAAACCCTGCAGTGTAAGAGGAAGAGCTGTGCTTTGGTTACAGCAGGAACGCAGGCCGACTTTCTCCTGTAAGGATGGGGTCTTATGGTGTGACTTTGTAGGAGGAATGCGAAGCAGTTTGGGTTTCTCAGTGCCGCTCAGCCTAGGGCAATGAGGCAGATTTGCATGCCATGTAGGACGTGAGAGAACACATTTCCTGGAGCTGTTGGAGTGCTAGGAAATCTAGCTCTCCCAAGGAAGAGTGCAGTGTGTTGCCCTCCACTCAGCATACACAGAGTGACTGGGAAAGGTTTCCGGGCCTGGATGTTTCTTAGCAGCCCAGTGGAGCCTGCCGGTACTCGGTGTTCTTGCAGGGAATAGGGTGCCCACGCGAGGTCCTCGCTGTCTTGAAAAGCTTACTAACCTTAAAAGAAAACAGACCTGAAACTAAGGCCTCAAGGCAACTGCTCCAAGCTTCGCTTCGGCAGGGCTAGTCAAGGCTTTACCTTGAGGAAAGGCCTCACGTCAAGTTTCCTTTTAGCTCTAGAGCGTCTCAGGAGAAGCTCCCACCCAGGCTATGAAAGCACGCTGTTGATGGAGAGAACACTCGTTCCCTTCCCAGAGCCCTGCCTACAGTGACTAAAAGCACGTCCTAAAACTGTTTTTTAGGGAGCTTCAGGGCAGCATGAATGGAGCTTTCAAAATGGGAAAGCAAGGCTTGTGCCATAAGGTCCCCGTTTCCAGCGAACACGCAGCCTACCTCCGTGTGATTCCTACCAAGGAAATATACACTCTAGCTACACACTGGTCCCTTCCTTGAATAAAGTTTATTTGGCACGGAGTTCGGCGTGTAGCCAACCGCCTCCCCCAAGGAGCGCTCTAGGTAGGCTATCGGGCTTAGCTTCTTCTAAAACCCTGCAGTGTAAGAGGAAGAGCTGTGCTTTGGTTACAGCAGGAACGCAGGCCGACTTTCTCCTGTAAGGATGGGGTCTTATGGTGTGACTTTGTAGGAGGAATGCGAAGCAGTTTGGGTTTCTCAGTGCCGCTCAGCCTAGGGCAATGAGGCAGATTTGCATGCCATGTAGGACGTGAGAGAACACATTTCCTGGAGCTCTTGGAGTGCTGAGGAAATCTAGCTCTCCCAAGGAAGAGTGCAGTGTGTTGCCCTCCACTCAGCATACACAGAGTGACTGGGAAAGGTTTCCGGGCCTGGATGTTTCTTAGCAGCCCAGTGGAGCCTGCCGGTACTCGGTGTTCTTGCAGGGAATAGGGTGCCCACGCGAGGTCCTCGCTGTCTTGAAAAGCTTACTAACCTTAAAAGAAAACAGACCTGAAACTAAGGCCTCAAGGCAACTGCTCCAAGCTTCGCTTCGGCAGGGCTAGTCAAGGCTTTACCTTGAGGAAAGGCCTCACGTCAAGTTTCCTTTTAGCTCTAGAGCGTCTCAGGAGAAGCTCCCACCCTGGCTATGAAAGCACGCTGTTGATGTAAGAACACTCGTTCCCTTCCCAGAGCCCTGCCTACAGTGACTAAAAGCACGTCCTAAAACTGTTTTTTAGGGAGCTTCAGGGCAGCATGAATGGAGCTTTCAAAATGGGAAAGCAAGGCTTGTGCCATAAGGTCCCCGTTTCCAGCGAACACGCAGCCTACCTCCGTGTGATTCCTACCAAGGAAATATACACTCTAGCTACACACTGGTCCCTTCCTTGAATAAAGTTTATTTGGCACGGAGTTCGGCGTGTAGCCAACCGCCTCCCCCAAGGAGCGCTCTAGGTAGGCTATCGGGCTTAGCTTCTTCTAAAACCCTGCAGTGTAAGAGGAAGAGCTGTGCTTTGGTTACAGCAGGAACGCAGGCCGACTTTCTCCTGTAAGGATGGGGTCTTATGGTGTGACTTTGTAGGAGGAATGCGAAGCAGTTTGGGTTTCTCAGTGCCGCTCAGCCTAGGGCAATGAGGCAGATTTGCATGCCATGTAGGACGTGAGAGAACACATTTCCTGGAGCTGTTGGAGTGCTGAGGAAATCTAGCTCTCCCAAGGAAGAGTGCAGTGTGTTGCCCTCCACTCAGCATACACAGAGTGACTGGGAAAGGTTTCCGGGCCTGGATGTTTCTTAGCAGCCCAGTGGAGCCTGCCGGTACTCGGTGTTCTTGCAGGGAATAGGGTGCCCACGCGAGGTCCTCGCTGTCTTGAAAAGCTTACTAACCTTAAAAGAAAACAGACCTGAAACTAAGGCCTCAAGGCAACTGCTCCAAGCTTCGCTTCGGCAGGGCTAGTCAAGGCTTTACCTTGAGGAAAGGCCTCACGTCAAGTTTCCTTTTAGCTCTAGAGCGTCTCAGGAGAAGCTCCCACCCAGGCTATGAAAGCACGCTGTTGATGTAGAGAACACTCGTTCCTTTCCCAGAGCCCTGCCTACAGTGACTAAAAGCACGTCCTAAAACTGTTTTTTAGGGAGCTTCAGGGCAGCATGAATGGAGCTTTCAAAATGGGAAAGCAAGGCTTGTGCCATAAGGTCCCCGTTTCCAGCGAAAACGCAGCCTACCTCCGTGTGATTCCTACCAAGGAAATATACACTCTAGCTACACACTGGTCCCTTCCTTGAATAAAGTTTATTTGGCACGGAGTTCGGCGTGTAGCCAACCGCCTCCCCCAAGGAGCGCTCTAGGTAGGCTATCGGGCTTAGCTTCTTCTAAAACCCTGCAGTGTAAGAGGAAGAGCTGTGCTTTGGTTACAGCAGGAACGCAGGCCGACTTTCTCCTGTAAGGATGGGGTCTTATGGTGTGACTTTGTAGGAGGAATGCGAAGCAGTTTGGGTTTCTCAGTGCCGCTCAGCCTAGGGCAATGAGGCAGATTTGCATGCCATGTAGGACGTGAGAGAACACATTTCCTGGAGCTCTTGGAGTGCTGAGGAAATCTAGCTCTCCCAAGGAAGAGTGCAGTGTGTTGCCCTCCACTCAGCATACACAGAGTGACTGGGAAAGGTTTCCGGGCCTGGATGTTTCTTAGCAGCCCAGTGGAGCCTGCCGGTACTCGGTGTTCTTGCAGGGAATAGGGTGCCCACGCGAGGTCCTCGCTGTCTTGAAAAGCTTACTAACCTTAAAAGAAAACAGACCTGAAACTAAGGCCTCAAGGCAACTGCTCCAAGCTTCGCTTCGGCAGGGCTAGTCAAGGCTTTACCTTGAGGAAAGGACTCACGTCAAGTTTCCTTTTAGCTCTAGAGCGTCTCAGGAGAAGCTCCCACCCAGGCTATGAAAGCACGCTGTTGATGTAGAGAACACTCGTTCCCTTCCCAGAGCCCTGCCTACAGTGACTAAAAGCACGTCCTAAAACTGTTTTTTAGGTAGCTTCAGGGCAGCATGAATGGAGCTTTCAAAATGGGAAAGCAAGGCTTGTGCCATAAGATCCCCGTTTCCAGCGAACAAGCAGCCTACCTCCGTGTGATTCCTACCAAGGAAATATACACTCTAGCTACACACTGGTCCTTTCCTTGAATAAAGTTTATTTGGCACGGAGTTCGGCGTGTAGCCAACCGCCTCCCCCAAGGAGCGCTCTAGGTAGGCTATCGGGCTTAGCTTCTTCTAAAACCCTGCAGTGTAAGAGGAAGAGCTGTGCTTTGGTTACAGCAGGAACGCAGGCCGACTTTCTCCTGTAAGGATGGGGTCTTATGGTGTGACTTTGTAGGAGGAATGCGAAGCAGTTTGGGTTTCTCAGTGCCGCTCAGCCTAGGGCAATGAGGCAGATTTGCATGCCATGTAGGACGTGAGAGAACACATTTCCTGGAGCTGTTGGAGTGCTGAGGAAATCTAGCTCTCCCAAGGAAGAGTGCAGTGTGTTGCCCTCCACTCAGCATACACAGAGTGACTGGGAAAGGTTTCCGGGCCTGGATGTTTCTTAGCAGCCCAGTGGAGCCTGCCGGTACTCGGTGTTCTTGCAGGGAATAGGGTGCCCACGCGAGGTCCTCGCTGTCTTGAAAAGACTAACCTTAAAAGAAAACAGACCTGAAACTAAGGCCTCAAGGCAACTGCTCCAAGCTTCGCTTCGGCAGGGCTAGTCAAGGCTTTACCTTGAGGAAAGGCCTCACGTCAAGTTTCCTTTTAGCTCTAGAGCGTCTCAGGAGAAGCTCCCACCCTGGCTATGAAAGCACGTTGTTGATGTAAGAACACTCGTTCCCTTCCGAGAGCCCTGCCTACAGTGACTAAAAGCACGTCCTAAAACTCTTTTTTAGGTAGCTTCAGGGCAGCATGAATGGAGCTTTCAAAATGGGAAAGCAAGGCTTGTGCCATAAGGTCCCCGTTTCCAGCGAACACGCAGCCTACCTCCGTGTGATTCCTACCAAGGAAATATACACTCTAGCTACACACTGGTCCCTTCCTTGAATAAAGTTTATTTGGCACGGAGTTCGGCGTGTAGCCAACCGCCTCCCCCAAGGAGCGCTCTAGGTAGGCTATCGGGCTTAGCTTCTTCTAAAACCCTGCAGTGTAAGAGGAAGAGCTGTGCTTTGGTTACAGCAGGAACGCAGGCCGACTTTCTCCTGTAAGGATGGGGTCTTATGGTGTGACTTTGTAGGAGGAATGCGAAGCAGTTTGGGTTTCTCAGTGCCGCTCAGCCTAGGGCAATGAGGCAGATTTGCATGCCATGTAGGACGTGAGAGAACACATTTCCTGGAGCTGTTGGAGTGCTGAGGAAATCTAGCTCGCCCAAGGAAGAGTGCAGTGTGTTGCCCTCCACTCAGCATACACAGAGTGACTGGGAAAGGTTTCCGGGCCTGGATGTTTCTTAGCAGCCCAGTGGAGCCTGCCGGTACTCGGTGTTCTTGCAGGGAATAGGGTGCCCACGCGAGGTCCTCGCTGTCTTGAAAAGCTTACTAACCTTAAAAGAAAACAGACCTGAAACTAAGGCCTCAAGGCAACTGCTCCAAGCTTCGCTTCGGCAGGGCTAGTCAAGGCTTTACCTTGAGGAAAGGCCTCACGTCAAGTTTCCTTTTAGCTCTAGAGCGTCTCAGGAGAAGCTCCCACCCAGGCTATGAAAGCACGCTGTTGATGTAGAGAACACTCGTTCCCTTCCCAGAGCCCTGCCTACAGTGACTAAAAGCACGTCCTTAAACTGTTTTTTAGGTAGCTTCAGGGCAGCATGAATGGAGCTTTCAAAATGGGAAAGCAAGGCTTGTGCCATAAGGTCCCCGTTTCCAGCGAACACGCAGCCTACCTCCGTGTGATTCCTACCAAGGAAATATACACTCTAGCTACACACTGGTCCCTTCCTTGAATAAAGTTTATTTGGCACGGAGTTCGGCGTGTAGCCAACCGCCTCCCCCAAGGAGCGCTCTAGGTAGGCTATCGGGCTTAGCTTCTTCTAAAACCCTGCAGTGTAAGAGGAAGAGCTGTGCTTTGGTTACAGCAGGAACGCAGGCCGACTTTCTCCTGTAAGGATGGGGTCTTATGGTGTGACTTTGTAGGAGGAATGCGAAGCAGTTTGGCTTTCTCAGTGCCGCTCAGCCTAGGGCAATGAGGCAGATTTGCATGCCATGTAGGACGTGAGAGAACACATTTCCTGGAGCTCTTGGAGTGCTGAGGAAATCTAGCTCTCCCAAGGAAGAGTGCAGTGTGTTGCCCTCCACTCAGCATACACAGAGTGACTGGGAAAGGTTTCCGGGCCTGGATGTTTCTTAGCAGCCCAGTGGAGCCTGCCGGTACTCGGTGTTCTTGCAGGGAATAGGGTGCCCACGCGAGGTCCTCGCTGTCTTGAAAAGCTTACTAACCTTAAAAGAAAACAGACCTGAAACTAAGGCCTCAAGGCAACTGCTCCAAGCTTCGCTTCGGCAGGGCTAGTCAAGGCTTTACCTTGAGGAAAGGCCTCACGTCAAGTTTCCTTTTAGCTCTAGAGCGTCTCAGGAGAAGCTCCCACCCAGGCTATGAAAGCACGCTGTTGATGTAGAGAACACTCGTTCCCTTCCCAGAGCCCTGCCTACAGTGACTAAAAGCACGTCCTAAAACTGTTTTTTAGGGAGCTTCAGGGCAGCATGAATGGAGCTTTCAAAATGGGAAAGCAAGGCTTGTGCCATAAGGTCCCCGTTTCCAGCGAACACGCAGCCTACCTCCGTGTGATTCCTACCAAGGAAATATACACTCTAGCTACACACTGGTCCCTTCCTTGAATAAAGTTTATTTGGCACGGAGTTCGGCGTGTAGCCAACCGCCTCCCCCAAGGAGCGCTCTAGGTAGGCTATCGGGCTTAGCTTCTTCTAAAACCCTGCAGTGTAAGAGGAAGAGCTGTGCTTTGGTTACAGCAGGAAGGCAGGCCGACTTTCTCCTGTAAGGATGGGGTCTTATGGTGTGACTTTGTAGGAGGAATGCGAAGCAGTTTGGCTTTCTCAGTGCCGCTCAGCCTAGGGCAATGAGGCAGATTTGCATGCCATGTAGGACGTGAGAGAACACATTTCCTGGAGCTGTTGGAGTGCTGAGGAAATCTAGCTCGCCCAAGGAAGAGTGCAGTGTGTTGCCCTCCACTCAGCATACACAGAGTGACTGGGAAAGGTTTCCGGGCCTGGATGTTTCTTAGCAGCCCAGTGGAGCCTGCCGGTACTCGGTGTTCTTGCAGGGAATAGGGTGCCCACGCGAGGTCCTCGCTGTCTTGAAAAGCTTACTAACCTTAAAAGAAAACAGACCTGAAACTAAGGCCTCAAGGCAACTGCTCCAAGCTTCGCTTCGGCAGGGCTAGTCAAGGCTTTACCTTGAGGAAAGGCCTCACGTCAAGTTTCCTTTTAGCTCTAGAGCGTCTCAGGAGAAGCTCCCACCCAGGCTATGAAAGCACGCTGTTGATGTAGAGAACACTCGTTCCCTTCCCAGAGCCCTGCCTACAGTGACTAAAAGCACGTCCTTAAACTGTTTTTTAGGTAGCTTCAGGGCAGCATGAATGGAGCTTTCAAAATGGGAAAGCAAGGCTTGTGCCATAAGGTCCCCGTTTCCAGCGAACACGCAGCCTACCTCCGTGTGATTCCTACCAAGGAAATATACACTCTAGCTACACACTGGTCCCTTCCTTGAATAAAGTTTATTTGGCACGGAGTTCGGCGTGTAGCCAACCGCCTCCCCCAAGGAGCGCTCTAGGTAGGCTATCGGGCTTAGCTTCTTCTAAAACCCTGCAGTGTAAGAGGAAGAGCTGTGCTTTGGTTACAGCAGGAACGCAGGCCGACTTTCTCCTGTAAGGATGGGGTCTTATGGTGTGACTTTGTAGGAGAAATGCGAAGCAGTTTGGGTTTCTCAGTGCCGCTCAGCCTAGGGCAATGAGGCAGATTTGCATGCCATGTAGGACGTGAGAGAACACATTTCCTGGAGCTGTTGGAGTGCTGAGGAAATCTAGCTCTCCCAAGGAAGAGTGCAGTGTGTTGCCCTCCACTCAGCATACACAGAGTGACTGGGAAAGGTTTCCGGGCCTGGATGTTTCTTAGCAGCCCAGTGGAGCCTGCCGGTACTCGGTGTTCTTGCAGGGAATAGGGTGCCCACGCGAGGTCCTCGCTGTCTTGAAAAGCTTACTAACCTTAAAAGAAAACAGACCTGAAACTAAGGCCTCAAGGCAACTGCTCCAAGCTTCGCTTCGGCAGGGCTAGTCAAGGCTTTACCTTGAGGAAAGGCCTCACGTCAAGTTTCCTTTTAGCTCTAGAGCGTCTCAGGAGAAGCTCCCACCCAGGCTATGAAAGCACGCTGTTGATGTAGAGAACACTCGTTCCCTTCCCAGAGCCCTGCCTACAGTGACTAAAAGCACGTCCTAAAACTGTTTTTTAGGGAGCTTCAGGGCAGCATGAATGGAGCTTTCAAAATGGGAAAGCAAGGCTTGTGCCATAAGGTCCCCGTTTCCAGCGAACACGCAGCCTACCTCCGTGTGATTCCTACCAAGGAAATATACACTCTAGCTACACACTGGTCCCTTCCTTGAATAAAGTTTATTTGGCACGGAGTTCGGCGTGTAGCCAACCGCCTCCCCCAAGGAGCGCTCTAGGTAGGCTATCGGGCTTAGCTTCTTCTAAAACCCTGCAGTGTAAGAGGAAGAGCTGTGCTTTGGTTACAGCAGGAACGCAGGCCGACTTTCTCCTGTAAGGATGGGGTCTTATGGTGTGACTTTGTAGGAGGAATGCGAAGCAGTTTGGGTTTCTCAGTGCCGCTCAGCCTAGGGCAATGAGGCAGATTTGCATGCCATGTAGGACGTGAGAGAACACATTTCCTGGAGCTCTTGGAGTGCTGAGGAAATCTAGCTCTCCCAAGGAAGAGTGCAGTGTGTTGCCCTCCACTCAGCATACACAGAGTGACTGGGAAAGGTTTCCGGGCCTGGATGTTTCTTAGCAGCCCAGTGGAGCCTGCCGGTACTCGGTGTTCTTGCAGGGAATAGGGTGCCCACGCGAGGTCCTCGCTGTCTTGAAAAGCTTACTAACCTTAAAAGAAAACAGACCTGAAACTAAGGCCTCAAGGCAACTGCTCCAAGCTTCGCTTCGGCAGGGCTAGTCAAGGCTTCACCTTGAGGAAAGGCCTCACGTCAAGTTTCCTTTTAGCTCTAGAGCGTCTCAGGAGAGGCTCCCACCCAGGCTATGAAAGCACGCTGTTGATGTAGAGAACACTCGTTCCCTTCCCAGAGCCCTGCCTACAGTGACTAAAAGCACGTCCTAAAACTGTTTTTTAGGTAGCTTCAGGGCAGCATGAATGGAGCTTTCAAAATGGGAAAGCAAGGCTTGTGCCATAAGGTCCCCGTTTCCAGCGAACACGCAGCCTACCTCCGTGTGATTCCTACCAAGGAAATATACACTCTAGCTACACACTGGTCCCTTCCTTGAATAAAGTTTATTTGGCACGGAGTTCGGCGTGTAGCCAACCGCCTCCCCCAAGGAGCGCTCTAGGTAGGCTATCGGGCTTAGCTTCTTCTAAAACCCTGCAGTGTAAGAGGAAGAGCTGTGCTTTGGTTACAGCAGGAACGCAGGCCGACTTTCTCCTGTAAGGATGGGGTCTTATGGTGTGACTTTGTAGGAGGAATGCGAAGCAGTTTGGGTTTCTCAGTGCCGCTCAGCCTAGGGCAATGAGGCAGATTTGCATGCCATGTAGGACGTGAGAGAACACATTTCCTGGAACTGTTGGAGTGCTGAGGAAATCTAGCTCGCCCAAGGAAGAGTGCAGTGTGTTGCCCTCCACTCAGCATACACAGAGTGACTGGGAAAGGTTTCCGGGCCTGGATGTTTCTTAGCAGCCCAGTGGAGCCTGCCGGTACTCGGTGTTCTTGCAGGGAATAGGGTGCCCACGCGAGGTCCTCGCTGTCTTGAAAAGCTTACTAACCTTAAAAGAAAACAGACCTGAAACTAAGGCCTCAAGGCAACTGCTCCAAGCTTCGCTTCGGCAGGGCTAGTCAAGGCTTTACCTTGAGGAAAGGCCTCACGTCAAGTTTCCTTTTAGCTCTAGAGCGTCTCAGGAGAAGCTCCCACCCAGGCTATGAAAGCACGCTGTTGATGTAGAGAACACTCGTTCCCTTCCCAGAGCCCTGCCTACAGTGACTAAAAGCACGTCCTAAAACTGTTTTTTAGGTAGCTTCAGGGCAGCATGAATGGAGCTTTCAAAATGGGAAAGCAAGGCTTGTGCCATAAGGTCCCCGTTTCCAGCGAACACGCAGCCTACCTCCGTGTGATTCCTACCAAGGAAATATACACTCTAGCTACACACTGGTCCCTTCCTTGAATAAAGTTTATTTGGCACGGAGTTCGGCGTGTAGCCAACCGCCTCCCCCAAGGAGCGCTCTAGGTAGGCTATCGGGCTTAGCTTCTTCTAAAACCCTGCAGTGTAAGAGGAAGAGCTGTGCTTTGGTTACAGCAGGAACGCAGGCCGACTTTCTTCCTGTAAGGATGGGGTCTTATGGTGTGACTTTGTAGGAGGAATGCGAAGCAGTTTGGGTTTCTCAGTGCCGCTCAGCCTAGGGCAATGAGGCAGATTTGCATGCCATGTAGGACGTGAGAGAACACATTTCCTGGAACTGTTGGAGTGCTGAGGAAATCTAGCTCGCCCAAGGAAGAGTGCAGTGTGTTGCCCTCCACTCAGCATACACAGAGTGACTGGGAAAGGTTTCCGGGCCTGGATGTTTCTTAGCAGCCCAGTGGAGCCTGCCGGTACTCGGTGTTCTTGCAGGGAATAGGGTGCCCACGCGAGGTCCTCGCTGTCTTGAAAAGCTTACTAACCTTAAAAGAAAACAGACCTGAAACTAAGGCCTCAAGGCAACTGCTCCAAGCTTCGCTTCGGCAGGGCTAGTCAAGGCTTTACCTTGAGGAAAGGCCTCACGTCAAGTTTCCTTTTAGCTCTAGAGCGTCTCAGGAGAAGCTCCCACCCAGGCTATGAAAGCACGCTGTTGATGTAGAGAACACTCGTTCCCTTCCCAGAGCCCTGCCTACAGTGACTAAAAGCACGTCCTAAAACTGTTTTTTAGGTAGCTTCAGGGCAGCATGAATGGAGCTTTCAAAATGGGAAAGCAAGGCTTGTGCCATAAGGTCCCCGTTTCCAGCGAACACGCAGCCTACCTCCGTGTGATTCCTACCAAGGAAATATACACTCTAGCTACACACTGGTCCCTTCCTTGAATAAAGTTTATTTGGCACGGAGTTCGGCGTGTAGCCAACCGCCTCCCCCAAGGAGCGCTCTAGGTAGGCTATCGGGCTTAGCTTCTTCTAAAACCCTGCAGTGTAAGAGGAAGAGCTGTGCTTTGGTTACAGCAGGAACGCAGGCCGACTTTCTTCCTGTAAGGATGGGGTCTTATGGTGTGACTTTGTAGGAGGAATGCGAAGCAGTTTGGGTTTCTCAGTGCCGCTCAGCCTAGGGCAATGAGGCAGATTTGCATGCCATGTAGGACGTGAGAGAACACATTTCCTGGAACTGTTGGAGTGCTGAGGAAATCTAGCTCGCCCAAGGAAGAGTGCAGTGTGTTGCCCTCCACTCAGCATACACAGAGTGACTGGGAAAGGTTTCCGGGCCTGGATGTTTCTTAGCAGCCCAGTGGAGCCTGCCGGTACTCGGTGTTCTTGCAGGGAATAGGGTGCCCACGCGAGGTCCTCGCTGTCTTGAAAAGCTTACTAACCTTAAAAGAAAACAGACCTGAAACTAAGACCTCAAGGCAACTGCTCCAAGCTTCGCTTCAGCAGGACTAGTCAAGGCTTTACCTTGAGGAATGGCCTCACGTCAAGTTTCCTTTTAGCTCTAGAGCGTCTCAGGAGAAGCTCCCACCCTGGCTATGAAAGCACGCTGTTGATGTAAGAACACTCGTTCCCTTCCCAGACCCTTGCCTACAGTGACTAAAAGCACGTCCTAAAACTGTCTTTTAGGTAGCTTCAGGGCAGCATGAATGGAACTTTCAAAATGGGAAAGCAAGGCTTGTGCCATAAGGTCCCCGTTTCCAGCGAACACGCAGCCTACCTCCTTGTGATTCCTACCAAGTAAATATACACTCTAGCTACACACTGGTCCCTTCCTTGAATAAAGTTTATTTGGCACGGAGTTCTGCGTGTAGCCAACCGCCTGCCCCAAGGAGCGCTCTAGGTAGGCTATCGGGCTTAACTTCTTCTAAAACCCTGCAGTGTAAGAGGAAGAGCTGTGCTTTGGTTACAGCAGGAACGCAGGCCGACTTTCTCCTGTAAGGATGGGGTCTTATGGTGTGACTTTGTAGGAGGAATGCGAAGCAGTTTGGGTTTCTCAGTGCCGCTCAGCCTAGGGCAATGAGGCAGATTTGCATGCCATGTAGGACGTGAGAGAACACATTTCCTGGAGCTCTTGGAGTGCTGAGGAAATCTAGCTCTCCCAAGGAAGAGTGCAGTGTGTTGCCCTCCACTCAGCATACACAGAGTGACTGGGAAAGGTTTCCGGGCCTGGATGTTTCTTAGCAGCCCAGTGGAGCCTGCCGGTACTCGGTGTTCTTGCAGGGAATAGGGTGCCCACGCGAGGTCCTCGCTGTCTTGAAAAGCTTACTAACCTTAAAAGAAAACAGACCTGAAACTAAGGCCTCAAGGCAACTGCTCCAAGCTTCGCTTCGGCAGGGCTAGTCAAGGCTTTACCTTGAGGAAAGGCCTCACGTCAAGTTTCCTTTTAGCTCTAGAGCGTCTCAGGAGAAGCTCCCACCCAGGCTATGAAAGCACGCTGTTGATGTAGAGAACACTCGTTCCCTTCCCAGAGCCCTGCCTACAGTGACTAAAAGCACGTCCTAAAACTGTTTTTTAGGGAGCTTCAGGGCAGCATGAATGGAGCTTTCAAAATGGGAAAGCAAGGCTTGTGCCATAAGGTCCCCGTTTCCAGCGAACACGCAGCCTACCTCCGTGTGATTCCTACCAAGGAAATATACACTCTAGCTACACACTGGTCCCTTCCTTGAATAAAGTTTATTTGGCACGGAGTTCGGCGTGTAGCCAACCGCCTCCCCCAAGGAGCGCTCTAGGTAGGCTATCGGGCTTAGCTTCTTCTAAAACCCTGCAGTGTAAGAGGAAGAGCTGTGCTTTGGTTACAGCAGGAACGCAGGCCGACTTTCTTCCTGTAAGGATGGGGTCTTATGGTGTGACTTTGTAGGAGGAATGCGAAGCAGTTTGGGTTTCTCAGTGCCGCTCAGCCTAGGGCAATGAGGCAGATTTGCATGCCATGTAGGACGTGAGAGAACACATTCCCTGGAACTGTTGGAGTGCTGAGGAAATCTAGCTCGCCCAAGGAAGAGTGCAGTGTGTTGCCCTCCACTCAGCATACACAGAGTGACTGGGAAAGGTTTCCGGGCCTGGATGTTTCTTAGCAGCCCAGTGGAGCCTGCCGGTACTCGGTGTTCTTGCAGGGAATAGGGTGCCCACGCGAGGTCCTCGCTGTCTTGAAAAGCTTACTAACCTTAAAAGAAAACAGACCTGAAACTAAGACCTCAAGGCAACTGCTCCAAGCTTCGCTTCAGCAGGACTAGTCAAGGCTTTACCTTGAGGAAAGGCCTCACGTCAAGTTTCCTTTTAGCTCTAGAGCGTCTCAGGAGAAGCTCCCACCCTGGCTATGAAAGCACGCTGTTGATGTAAGAACACTCGTTCCCTTCCCAGACCCTTGCCTACAGTGACTAAAAGCACGTCCTAAAACTGTCTTTTAGGTAGCTTCAGGGCAGCATGAATGGAACTTTCAAAACGGGAAAGCAAGGCTTGTGCCATAAGGTCCCCGTTTCCAGCGAACACGCAGCCTACCTCCTTGTGATTCCTACCAAGTAAATATACACTCTAGCTACACACTGATCCCTTCCTTGAATAAAGTTTATTTGGCACGGAGTTCTGCGTGTAGCCAACCGCCTGCCCCAAGGAGCGCTCTAGGTAGGCTATCGGGCTTAACTTCTTCTAAAACCCTGCAGTGTAAGAAGAAGAGCTGTGCTTTGGTTACAGCAGGAACGCAGGCCGACTTTCTCCTGTAAGGATGGGGTCTTATGGTGTGACTTTGTAGGAGGAATGCGAAGCAGTTTGGGTTTCTCAGTGCCGCTCAGCCTAGGGCAATGAGGCAGATTTGCATGCCATGTAGGACGTGAGAGAACACATTTCCTGGAGCTCTTGGAGTGCTGAGGAAATCTAGCTCTCCCAAGGAAGAGTGCAGTGTGTTGCCCTCCACTCAGCATACACAGAGTGACTGGGAAAGGTTTCCGGGCCTGGATGTTTCTTAGCAGCCCAGTGGAGCCTGCCGGTACTCGGTGTTCTTGCAGGGAATAGGGTGCCCACGCGAGGTCCTCGCTGTCTTGAAAAGCTTACTAACCTTAAAAGAAAACAGACCTGAAACTAAGGCCTCAAGGCAACTGCTCCAAGCTTCGCTTCGGCAGGGCTAGTCAAGGCTTTACCTTGAGGAAAGGCCTCACGTCAAGTTTCCTTTTAGCTCTAGAGCGTCTCAGGAGAAGCTCCCACCCAGGCTATGAAAGCACGCTGTTGATGTAGAGAACACTCGTTCCCTTCCCAGAGCCCTGCCTACAGTGACTAAAAGCACGTCCTAAAACTGTTTTTTAGGTAGCTTCAGGGCAGCATGAATGGAGCTTTCAAAATGGGAAAGCAAGGCTTGTGCCATAAGGTCCCCGTTTCCAGCGAACACGCAGCCTACCTCCGTGTGATTCCTACCAAGGAAATATACACTCTAGCTACACACTGGTCCCTTCCTTGAATAAAGTTTATTTGGCACGGAGTTCGGCGTGTAGCCAACCGCCTCCCCCAAGGAGCGCTCTAGGTAGGCTATCGGGCTTAGCTTCTTCTAAAACCCTGCAGTGTAAGAGGAAGAGCTGTGCTTTGGTTACAGCAGGAACGCAGGCCGACTTTCTTCCTGTAAGGATGGGGTCTTATGGTGTGACTTTGTAGGAGGAATGCGAAGCAGTTTGGGTTTCTCAGTGCCGCTCAGCCTAGGGCAATGAGGCAGATTTGCATGCCATGTAGGACGTGAGAGAACACATTTCCTGGAACTGTTGGAGTGCTGAGGAAATCTAGCTCGCCCAAGGAAGAGTGCAGTGTGTTGCCCTCCACTCAGCATACACAGAGTGACTGGGAAAGGTTTCCGGGCCTGGATGTTTCTTAGCAGCCCAGTGGAGCCTGCCGGTACTCGGTGTTCTTGCAGGGAATAGGGTGACCACGCGAGGTCCTCGCTGTCTTGAAAAGCTTACTAACCTTAAAAGAAAACAGACCTGAAACTAAGACCTCAAGGCAACTGCTCCAAGCTTCGCTTCAGCAGGACTAGTCAAGGCTTTACCTTGAGGAAAGGCCTCACGTCAAGTTTCCTTTTAGCTCTAGAGCGTCTCAGGAGAAGCTCCCACCCTGGCTATGAAAGCACGCTGTTGATGTAAGAACACTCGTTCCCTTCCCAGACCCTTGCCTACAGTGACTAAAAGCACGTCCTAAAACTGTCTTTTAGGTAGCTTCAGGGCAGCATGAATGGAACTTTCAAAATGGGAAAGCAAGGCTTGTGCCATAAGGTCCCCGTTTCCAGCGAACACGCAGCCTACCTCCTTGTGATTCCTACCAAGTAAATATACACTCTAGCTACACACTGGTCCCTTCCTTGAATAAAGTTTATTTGGCACGGAGTTCTGCGTGTAGCCAACCGCCTGCCCCAAGGAGCGCTCTAGGTAGGCTATCGGGCTTAACTTCTTCTAAAACCCTGCAGTGTAAGAGGAAGAGCTGTGCTTTGGTTACAGCAGGAACGCAGGCCGACTTTCTCCTGTAAGGATGGGGTCTTATGGTGTGACTTTGTAGGAGGAATGCGAAGCAGTTTGGGTTTCTCAGTGCCGCTCAGCCTAGGGCAATGAGGCAGATTTGCATGCCATGTAGGACGTGAGAGAACACATTTCCTGGAGCTGTTGGAGTGCTGAGGAAATCTAGCTCGCCCAAGGAAGAGTGCAGTGTGTTGCCCTCCACTCAGCATACACAGAGTGACTGGGAAAGGTTTCCGGGCCTGGATGTTTCTTAGCAGCCCAGTGGAGCCTGCCGGTACTCGGTGTTCTTGCAGGGAATAGGGTGCCCACGCGAGGTCCTCGCTGTCTTGAAAAGCTTACTAACCTTAAAAGAAAACAGACCTGAAACTAAGGCCTCAAGGCAACTGCTCCAAGCTTCGCTTCGGCAGGGCTAGTCAAGGCTTTACCTTGAGGAAAGGCCTCACGTCAAGTTTCCTTTTAGCTCTAGAGCGTCTCAGGAGAAGCTCCCACCCAGGCTATGAAAGCACGCTGTTGATGTAGAGAACACTCGTTCCCTTCCCAGAGCCCTGCCTACAGTGACTAAAAGCACGTCCTAAAACTGTTTTTTAGGTAGCTTCAGGGCAGCATGAATGGAGCTTTCAAAATGGGAAAGCAAGGCTTGTGCCATAAGGTCCCCGTTTCCAGCGAACACGCAGCCTACCTCCGTGTGATTCCTACCAAGGAAATATACACTCTAGCTACACACTGGTCCCTTCCTTGAATAAAGTTTATTTGGCACGGAGTTCGGCGTGTAGCCAACCGCCTCCCCCAAGGAGCGCTCTAGGTAGGCTATCGGGCTTAGCTTCTTCTAAAACCCTGCAGTGTAAGAGGAAGAGCTGTGCTTTGGTTACAGCAGGAACGCAGGCCGACTTTCTCCTGTAAGGATGGGGTCTTATGGTGTGACTTTGTAGGAGGAATGCGAAGCAGTTTGGCTTTCTCAGTGCCGCTCAGCCTAGGGCAATGAGGCAGATTTGCATGCCATGTAGGACGTGAGAGAACACATTTCCTGGAGCTGTTGGAGTGCTGAGGAAATCTAGCTCTCCCAAGGAAGAGTGCAGTGTGTTGCCCTCCACTCAGCATACACAGAGTGACTGGGAAAGGTTTCCGGGCCTGGATGTTTCTTAGCAGCCCAGTGGAGCCTGCCGGTACTCGGTGTTCTTGCAGGGAATAGGGTGCCCACGCGAGGTCCTCGCTGTCTTGAAAAGCTTACTAACCTTAAAAGAAAACAGACCTGAAACTAAGGCCTCAAGGCAACTGCTCCAAGCTTCGCTTCGGCAGGGCTAGTCAAGGCTTTACCTTGAGGAAAGGCCTCACGTCAAGTTTCCTTTTAGCTCTAGAGCGTCTCAGGAGAAGCTCCCACCCAGGCTATGAAAGCACGCTGTTGATGTAGAGAACACTCGTTCCCTTCCCAGAGCCCTGCCTACAGTGACTAAAAGCACGTCCTAAAACTGTTTTTTAGGTAGCTTCAGGGCAGCATGAATGGAGCTTTCAAAATGGGAAAGCAAGGCTTGTGCCATAAGGTCCCCGTTTCCAGCGAACACGCAGCCTACCTCCGTGTGATTCCTACCAAGGAAATATACACTCTAGCTACACACTGGTCCCTTCCTTGAATAAAGTTTATTTGGCACGGAGTTCGGCGTGTAGCCAACCGCCTCCCCCAAGGAGCGCTCTAGGTAGGCTATCGGGCTTAGCTTCTTCTAAAACCCTGCAGTGTAAGAGGAAGAGCTGTGCTTTGGTTACAGCAGGAACGCAGGCCGACTTTCTCCTGTAAGGATGGGGTCTTATGGTGTGACTTTGTAGGAGGAATGCGAAGCAGTTTGGGTTTCTCAGTGCCGCTCAGCCTAGGGCAATGAGGCAGATTTGCATGCCATGTAGGACGTGAGAGAACACATTTCCTGGAACTGTTGGAGTGCTGAGGAAATCTAGCTCGCCCAAGGAAGAGTGCAGTGTGTTGCCCTCCACTCAGCATACACAGAGTGACTGGGAAAGGTTTCCGGGCCTGGATGTTTCTTAGCAGCCCAGTGGAGCCTGCCGGTACTCGGTGTTCTTGCAGGGAATAGGGTGCCCACGCGAGGTCCTCGCTGTCTTGAAAAGCTTACTAACCTTAAAAGAAAACAGACCTGAAACTAAGGCCTCAAGGCAACTGCTCCAAGCTTCGCTTCGGCAGGGCTAGTCAAGGCTTTACCTTGAGGAAAGGCCTCACGTCAAGTTTCCTTTTAGCTCTAGAGCGTCTCAGGAGAAGCTCCCACCCAGGCTATGAAAGCACGCTGTTGATGTAGAGAACACTCGTTCCCTTCCCAGAGCCCTGCCTACAGTGACTAAAAGCACGTCCTAAAACTGTTTTTTAGGTAGCTTCAGGGCAGCATGAATGGAGCTTTCAAAATGGGAAAGCAAGGCTTGTGCCATAAGGTCCCCGTTTCCAGCGAACACGCAGCCTACCTCCGTGTGATTCCTACCAAGGAAATATACACTCTAGCTACACACTGGTCCCTTCCTTGAATAAAGTTTATTTGGCACGGAGTTCGGCGTGTAGCCAACCGCCTCCCCCAAGGAGCGCTCTAGGTAGGCTATCGGGCTTAGCTTCTTCTAAAACCCTGCAGTGTAAGAGGAAGAGCTGAGCTTTGGTTACAGCAGGAACGCAGGCCGACTTTCTTCCTGTAAGGATGGGGTCTTATGGTGTGACTTTGTAGGAGGAATGCGAAGCAGTTTGGGTTTCTCAGTGCCGCTCAGCCTAGGGCAATGAGGCAGATTTGCATGCCATGTAGGACGTGAGAGAACACATTTCCTGGAACTGTTGGAGTGCTGAGGAAATCTAGCTCTCCCAAGGAAGAGTGCAGTGTGTTGCCCTCCACTCAGCATACACAGAGTGACTGGGAAAGGTTTCCGGGCCTGGATGTTTCTTAGCAGCCCAGTGGAGCCTGCCGGTACTCGGTGTTCTTGCAGGGAATAGGGTGACCACGCGAGGTCCTCGCTGTCTTGAAAAGCTTACTAACCTTAAAAGAAAACAGACCTGAAACTAAGACCTCAAGGCAACTGCTCCAAGCTTCGCTTCAGCAGGACTAGTCAAGGCTTTACCTTGAGGAAAGGACTCACGTCAAGTTTCCTTTTAGCTCTAGAGCGTCTCAGGAGAAGCTCCCACCCTGGCTATGAAAGCACGCTGTTGATGTAAGAACACTCGTTCCCTTCCCAGACCCTTGCCTACAGTGACTAAAAGCACGTCCTAAAACTGTCTTTTAGGTAGCTTCAGGGCAGCATGAATGGAACTTTCAAAATGGGAAAGCAAGGCTTGTGCCATAAGGTCCCCGTTTCCAGCGAACACGCAGCCTACCTCCGTGTGATTCCTACCAAGGAAATATACACTCTAGCTACACACTGGTCCCTTCCTTGAATAAAGTTTATTTGGCACGGAGTTCTGCGTGTAGCCAACCGCCTGCCCCAAGGAGCGCTCTAGGTAGGCTATCGGGCTTAACTTCTTCTAAAACCCTGCAGTGTAAGAGGAAGAGCTGTGCTTTGGTTACAGCAGGAACGCAGGCCGACTTTCTCCTGTAAGGATGGGGTCTTATGGTGTGACTTTGTAGGAGGAATGCGAAGCAGTTTGGGTTTCTCAGTGCCGCTCAGCCTAGGGCAATGAGGCAGATTTGCATGCCATGTAGGACGTGAGAGAACACATTTCCTGGAGCTCTTGGAGTGCTGAGGAAATCTAGCTCTCCCAAGGAAGAGTGCAGTGTGTTGCCCTCCACTCAGCATACACAGAGTGACTGGGAAAGGTTTCCGGGCCTGGATGTTTCTTAGCAGCCCAGTGGAGCCTGCCGGTACTCGGTGTTCTTGCAGGGAATAGGGTGCCCACGCGAGGTCCTCGCTGTCTTGAAAAGCTTACTAACCTTAAAAGAAAACAGACCTGAAACTAAGGCCTCAAGGCAACTGCTCCAAGCTTCGCTTCGGCAGGGCTAGTCAAGGCTTTACCTTGAGGAAAGGCCTCACGTCAAGTTTCCTTTTAGCTCTAGAGCGTCTCAGGAGAAGCTCCCACCCAGGCTATGAAAGCACGCTGTTGATGTAGAGAACACTCGTTCCCTTCCCAGAGCCCTGCCTACAGTGACTAAAAGCACGTCCTAAAACTGTTTTTTAGGTAGCTTCAGGGCAGCCTGAATGGAACTTTCAAAATGGCAAAGCAAGGCTTGTGCCATAAGGTCCCCGTTTCCAGCGAACACGCAGCCTACCTCCTTGTGATTCCTACCAAGTAAATATACACTCTAGCTACACACTGGTCCCTTCCTTGAATAAAGTTTATTTGGCACGGAGTTCTGCGTGTAGCCAACCGCCTCCCCCAAGGAGCGCTGTAGGTAGGCTATCGGGCTTAGCTTCTTCTAAAACCCTGCAGTGTAAGAGGAAGAGCTGTGCTTTGGTTACAGCAGGAACGCAGGCCGACTTTCTCCTGTAAGGATGGGGTCTTATGGTGTGACTTTGTAGGAGGAATGCGAAGCAGTTTGGGTTTCTCAGTGCCGCTCAGCCTAGGGCAATGAGGCAGATTTGCATGCCATGTAGGACGTGAGAGAACACATTTCCTGGAGCTCTTGGAGTGCTGAGGAAATCTAGCTCTCCCAAGGAAGAGTGCAGTGTGTTGCCCTCCACTCAGCATACACAGAGTGACTGGGAAAGGTTTCCGGGCCTGGATGTTTCTTAGCAGCCCAGTGGAGCCTGCCGGTACTCGGTGTTCTTGCAGGGAATAGGGTGCCCACGCGAGGTCCTCGCTGTCTTGAAAAGCTTACTAACCTTAAAAGAAAACAGACCTGAAACTAAGGCCTCAAGGCAACTGCTCCAAGCTTCGCTTCGGCAGGGCTAGTCAAGGCTTCACCTTGAGGAAAGGCCTCACGTCAAGTTTCCTTTTAGCTCTAGAGCGTCTCAGGAGAGGCTCCCACCCAGGCTATGAAAGCACGCTGTTGATGTAGAGAACACTCGTTCCCTTCCCAGAGCCCTGCCTACAGTGACTAAAAGCACGTCCTAAAACTGTTTTTTAGGTAGCTTCAGGGCAGCATGAATGGAGCTTTCAAAATGGGAAAGCAAGGCTTGTGCCATAAGGTCCCCGTTTCCAGCGAACACGCAGCCTACCTCCGTGTGATTCCTACCAAGGAAATATACACTCTAGCTACACACTGGTCCCTTCCTTGAATAAAGTTTATTTGGCACGGAGTTCGGCGTGTAGCCAACCGCCTCCCCCAAGGAGCGCTCTAGGTAGGCTATCGGGCTTAGCTTCTTCTAAAACCCTGCAGTGTAAGAGGAAGAGCTGTGCTTTGGTTACAGCAGGAACGCAGGCCGACTTTCTCCTGTAAGGATGGGGTCTTATGGTGTGACTTTGTAGGAGGAATGCGAAGCAGTTTGGGTTTCTCAGTGCCGCTCAGCCTAGGGCAATGAGGCAGATTTGCATGCCATGTAGGACGTGAGAGAACACATTTCCTGGAACTGTTGGAGTGCTGAGGAAATCTAGCTCGCCCAAGGAAGAGTGCAGTGTGTTGCCCTCCACTCAGCATACACAGAGTGACTGGGAAAGGTTTCCGGGCCTGGATGTTTCTTAGCAGCCCAGTGGAGCCTGCCGGTACTCGGTGTTCTTGCAGGGAATAGGGTGCCCACGCGAGGTCCTCGCTGTCTTGAAAAGCTTACTAACCTTAAAAGAAAACAGACCTGAAACTAAGGCCTCAAGGCAACTGCTCCAAGCTTCGCTTCGGCAGGGCTAGTCAAGGCTTTACCTTGAGGAAAGGCCTCACGTCAAGTTTCCTTTTAGCTCTAGAGCGTCTCAGGAGAAGCTCCCACCCAGGCTATGAAAGCACGCTGTTGATGTAGAGAACACTCGTTCCCTTCCCAGAGCCCTGCCTACAGTGACTAAAAGCACGTCCTAAAACTGTTTTTTAGGGAGCTTCAGGGCAGCATGAATGGAGCTTTCAAAATGGGAAAGCAAGGCTTGTGCCATAAGGTCCCCGTTTCCAGCGAACACGCAGCCTACCTCCGTGTGATTCCTACCAAGGAAATATACACTCTAGCTACACACTGGTCCCTTCCTTGAATAAAGTTTATTTGGCACGGAGTTCGGCGTGTAGCCAACCGCCTCCCCCAAGGAGCGCTCTAGGTAGGCTATCGGGCTTAGCTTCTTCTAAAACCCTGCAGTGTAAGAGGAAGAGCTGTGCTTTGGTTACAGCAGGAACGCAGGCCGACTTTCTTCCTGTAAGGATGGGGTCTTATGGTGTGACTTTGTAGGAGGAATGCGAAGCAGTTTGGGTTTCTCAGTGCCGCTCAGCCTAGGGCAATGAGGCAGATTTGCATGCCATGTAGGACGTGAGAGAACACATTTCCTGGAACTGTTGGAGTGCTGAGGAAATCTAGCTCGCCCAAGGAAGAGTGCAGTGTGTTGCCCTCCACTCAGCATACACAGAGTGACTGGGAAAGGTTTCCGGGCCTGGATGTTTCTTAGCAGCCCAGTGGAGCCTGCCGGTACTCGGTGTTCTTGCAGGGAATAGGGTGCCCACGCGAGGTCCTCGCTGTCTTGAAAAGCTTACTAACCTTAAAAGAAAACAGACCTGAAACTAAGACCTCAAGGCAACTGCTCCAAGCTTCGCTTCAGCAGGACTAGTCAAGGCTTTACCTTGAGGAATGGCCTCACGTCAAGTTTCCTTTTAGCTCTAGAGCGTCTCAGGAGAAGCTCCCACCCTGGCTATGAAAGCACGCTGTTGATGTAAGAACACTCGTTCCCTTCCCAGACCCTTGCCTACAGTGACTAAAAGCACGTCCTAAAACTGTCTTTTAGGTAGCTTCAGGGCAGCATGAATGGAACTTTCAAAATGGGAAAGCAAGGCTTGTGCCATAAGGTCCCCGTTTCCAGCGAACACGCAGCCTACCTCCTTGTGATTCCTACCAAGTAAATATACACTCTAGCTACACACTGGTCCCTTCCTTGAATAAAGTTTATTTGGCACGGAGTTCTGCGTGTAGCCAACCGCCTGCCCCAAGGAGCGCTCTAGGTAGGCTATCGGGCTTAACTTCTTCTAAAACCCTGCAGTGTAAGAGGAAGAGCTGTGCTTTGGTTACAGCAGGAACGCAGGCCGACTTTCTCCTGTAAGGATGGGGTCTTATGGTGTGACTTTGTAGGAGGAATGCGAAGCAGTTTGGGTTTCTCAGTGCCGCTCAGCCTAGGGCAATGAGGCAGATTTGCATGCCATGTAGGACGTGAGAGAACACATTTCCTGGAGCTCTTGGAGTGCTGAGGAAATCTAGCTCTCCCAAGGAAGAGTGCAGTGTGTTGCCCTCCACTCAGCATACACAGAGTGACTGGGAAAGGTTTCCGGGCCTGGATGTTTCTTAGCAGCCCAGTGGAGCCTGCCGGTACTCGGTGTTCTTGCAGGGAATAGGGTGCCCACGCGAGGTCCTCGCTGTCTTGAAAAGCTTACTAACCTTAAAAGAAAACAGACCTGAAACTAAGGCCTCAAGGCAACTGCTCCAAGCTTCGCTTCGGCAGGGCTAGTCAAGGCTTTACCTTGAGGAAAGGCCTCACGTCAAGTTTCCTTTTAGCTCTAGAGCGTCTCAGGAGAAGCTCCCACCCAGGCTATGAAAGCACGCTGTTGATGTAGAGAACACTCGTTCCCTTCCCAGAGCCCTGCCTACAGTGACTAAAAGCACGTCCTAAAACTGTTTTTTAGGGAGCTTCAGGGCAGCATGAATGGAGCTTTCAAAATGGGAAAGCAAGGCTTGTGCCATAAGGTCCCCGTTTCCAGCGAACACGCAGCCTACCTCCGTGTGATTCCTACCAAGGAAATATACACTCTAGCTACACACTGGTCCCTTCCTTGAATAAAGTTTATTTGGCACGGAGTTCGGCGTGTAGCCAACCGCCTCCCCCAAGGAGCGCTCTAGGTAGGCTATCGGGCTTAGCTTCTTCTAAAACCCTGCAGTGTAAGAGGAAGAGCTGTGCTTTGGTTACAGCAGGAACGCAGGCCGACTTTCTTCCTGTAAGGATGGGGTCTTATGGTGTGACTTTGTAGGAGGAATGCGAAGCAGTTTGGGTTTCTCAGTGCCGCTCAGCCTAGGGCAATGAGGCAGATTTGCATGCCATGTAGGACGTGAGAGAACACATTCCCTGGAACTGTTGGAGTGCTGAGGAAATCTAGCTCGCCCAAGGAAGAGTGCAGTGTGTTGCCCTCCACTCAGCATACACAGAGTGACTGGGAAAGGTTTCCGGGCCTGGATGTTTCTTAGCAGCCCAGTGGAGCCTGCCGGTACTCGGTGTTCTTGCAGGGAATAGGGTGCCCACGCGAGGTCCTCGCTGTCTTGAAAAGCTTACTAACCTTAAAAGAAAACAGACCTGAAACTAAGACCTCAAGGCAACTGCTCCAAGCTTCGCTTCAGCAGGACTAGTCAAGGCTTTACCTTGAGGAAAGGCCTCACGTCAAGTTTCCTTTTAGCTCTAGAGCGTCTCAGGAGAAGCTCCCACCCTGGCTATGAAAGCACGCTGTTGATGTAAGAACACTCGTTCCCTTCCCAGACCCTTGCCTACAGTGACTAAAAGCACGTCCTAAAACTGTCTTTTAGGTAGCTTCAGGGCAGCATGAATGGAACTTTCAAAATGGGAAAGCAAGGCTTGTGCCATAAGGTCCCCGTTTCCAGCGAACACGCAGCCTACCTCCTTGTGATTCCTACCAAGTAAATATACACTCTAGCTACACACTGGTCCCTTCCTTGAATAAAGTTTATTTGGCACGGAGTTCTGCGTGTAGCCAACCGCCTGCCCCAAGGAGCGCTCTAGGTAGGCTATCGGGCTTAACTTCTTCTAAAACCCTGCAGTGTAAGAGGAAGAGCTGTGCTTTGGTTACAGCAGGAACGCAGGCCGACTTTCTCCTGTAAGGATGGGGTCTTATGGTGTGACTTTGTAGGAGGAATGCGAAGCAGTTTGGGTTTCTCAGTGCCGCTCAGCCTAGGGCAATGAGGCAGATTTGCATGCCATGTAGGACGTGAGAGAACACATTTCCTGGAGCTCTTGGAGTGCTGAGGAAATCTAGCTCTCCCAAGGAAGAGTGCAGTGTGTTGCCCTCCACTCAGCATACACAGAGTGACTGGGAAAGGTTTCCGGGCCTGGATGTTTCTTAGCAGCCCAGTGGAGCCTGCCGGTACTCGGTGTTCTTGCAGGGAATAGGGTGCCCACGCGAGGTCCTCGCTGTCTTGAAAAGCTTACTAACCTTAAAAGAAAACAGACCTGAAACTAAGGCCTCAAGGCAACTGCTCCAAGCTTCGCTTCGGCAGGGCTAGTCAAGGCTTTACCTTGAGGAAAGGCCTCACGTCAAGTTTCCTTTTAGCTCTAGAGCGTCTCAGGAGAAGCTCCCACCCAGGCTATGAAAGCACGCTGTTGATGTAGAGAACACTCGTTCCCTTCCCAGAGCCCTGCCTACAGTGACTAAAAGCACGTCCTAAAACTGTTTTTTAGGTAGCTTCAGGGCAGCATGAATGGAGCTTTCAAAATGGGAAAGCAAGGCTTGTGCCATAAGGTCCCCGTTTCCAGCGAACACGCAGCCTACCTCCGTGTGATTCCTACCAAGGAAATATACACTCTAGCTACACACTGGTCCCTTCCTTGAATAAAGTTTATTTGGCACGGAGTTCGGCGTGTAGCCAACCGCCTCCCCCAAGGAGCGCTCTAGGTAGGCTATCGGGCTTAGCTTCTTCTAAAACCCTGCAGTGTAAGAGGAAGAGCTGTGCTTTGGTTACAGCAGGAACGCAGGCCGACTTTCTTCCTGTAAGGATGGGGTCTTATGGTGTGACTTTGTAGGAGGAATGCGAAGCAGTTTGGGTTTCTCAGTGCCGCTCAGCCTAGGGCAATGAGGCAGATTTGCATGCCATGTAGGACGTGAGAGAACACATTTCCTGGAACTGTTGGAGTGCTGAGGAAATCTAGCTCGCCCAAGGAAGAGTGCAGTGTGTTGCCCTCCACTCAGCATACACAGAGTGACTGGGAAAGGTTTCCGGGCCTGGATGTTTCTTAGCAGCCCAGTGGAGCCTGCCGGTACTCGGTGTTCTTGCAGGGAATAGGGTGACCACGCGAGGTCCTCGCTGTCTTGAAAAGCTTACTAACCTTAAAAGAAAACAGACCTGAAACTAAGACCTCAAGGCAACTGCTCCAAGCTTCGCTTCAGCAGGACTAGTCAAGGCTTTACCTTGAGGAAAGGACTCACGTCAAGTTTCCTTTTAGCTCTAGAGCGTCTCAGGAGAAGCTCCCACCCTGGCTATGAAAGCACGCTGTTGATGTAAGAACACTCGTTCCCTTCCCAGACCCTTGCCTACAGTGACTAAAAGCACGTCCTAAAACTGTCTTTTAGGTAGCTTCAGGGCAGCATGAATGGAACTTTCAAAATGGGAAAGCAAGGCTTGTGCCATAAGGTCCCCGTTTCCAGCGAACACGCAGCCTACCTCCTTGTGATTCCTACCAAGTAAATATACACTCTAGCTACACACTGGTCCCTTCCTTGAATAAAGTTTATTTGGCACGGAGTTCTGCGTGTAGCCAACCGCCTGCCCCAAGGAGCGCTCTAGGTAGGCTATCGGGCTTAACTTCTTCTAAAACCCTGCAGTGTAAGAGGAAGAGCTGTGCTTTGGTTACAGCAGGAACGCAGGCCGACTTTCTCCTGTAAGGATGGGGTCTTATGGTGTGACTTTGTAGGAGGAATGCGAAGCAGTTTGGGTTTCTCAGTGCCGCTCAGCCTAGGGCAATGAGGCAGATTTGCATGCCATGTAGGACGTGAGAGAACACATTTCCTGGAGCTGTTGGAGTGCTGAGGAAATCTAGCTCTCCCAAGGAAGAGTGCAGTGTGTTGCCCTCCACTCAGCATACACAGAGTGACTGGGAAAGGTTTCCGGGCCTGGATGTTTCTTAGCAGCCCAGTGGAGCCTGCCGGTACTCGGTGTTCTTGCAGGGAATAGGGTGCCCACGCGAGGTCCTCGCTGTCTTGAAAAGCTTACTAACCTTAAAAGAAAACAGACCTGAAACTAAGGCCTCAAGGCAACTGCTCCAAGCTTCGCTTCGGCAGGGCTAGTCAAGGCTTTACCTTGAGGAAAGGCCTCACGTCAAGTTTCCTTTTAGCTCTAGAGCGTCTCAGGAGAAGCTCCCACCCAGGCTATGAAAGCACGCTGTTGATGTAGAGAACACTCGTTCCCTTCCCAGAGCCCTGCCTACAGTGACTAAAAGCACGTCCTAAAACTGTTTTTTAGGTAGCTTCAGGGCAGCATGAATGGAGCTTTCAAAATGGGAAAGCAAGGCTTGTGCCATAAGATCCCCGTTTCCAGCGAACAAGCAGCCTACCTCCGTGTGATTCCTACCAAGGAAATATACACTCTAGCTACACACTGGTCCTTTCCTTGAATAAAGTTTATTTGGCACGGAGTTCGGCGTGTAGCCAACCGCCTCCCCCAAGGAGCGCTCTAGGTAGGCTATCGGGCTTAGCTTCTTCTAAAACCCTGCAGTGTAAGAGGAAGAGCTGTGCTTTGGTTACAGCAGGAACGCAGGCCGACTTTCTCCTGTAAGGATGGGGTCTTATGGTGTGACTTTGTAGGAGGAATGCGAAGCAGTTTGGCTTTCTCAGTGCCGCTCAGCCTAGGGCAATGAGGCAGATTTGCATGCCATGTAGGACGTGAGAGAACACATTTCCTGGAGCTGTTGGAGTGCTGAGGAAATCTAGCTCTCCCAAGGAAGAGTGCAGTGTGTTGCCCTCCACTCAGCATACACAGAGTGACTGGGAAAGGTTTCCGGGCCTGGATGTTTCTTAGCAGCCCAGTGGAGCCTGCCGGTACTCGGTGTTCTTGCAGGGAATAGGGTGCCCACGCGAGGTCCTCGCTGTCTTGAAAAGCTTACTAACCTTAAAAGAAAACAGACCTGAAACTAAGGCCTCAAGGCAACTGCTCCAAGCTTCGCTTCGGCAGGGCTAGTCAAGGCTTCACCTTGTGGAAAGGCCTCACGTCAAGTTTCCTTTTAGCTCTAGAGCGTCTCAGGAGAAGCTCCCACCCTGGCTATGAAAGCACGCTGTTGATGTAAGAACACTCGTTCCCTTCCGAGAGCCCTGCCTACAGTGACTAAAAGCACGTCCTAAAACTGTTTTTTAGGTAGCTTCAGGGCAGCATGAATGGAGCTTTCAAAATGGGAAAGCAAGGCTTGTGCCATAAGGTCCCCGTTTCCAGCGAACACGCAGCCTACCTCCGTGTGATTCCTACCAAGGAAATATACACTCTAGCTACACACTGGTCCCTTCCTTGAATAAAGTTTATTTGGCACGGAGTTCTGCGTGTAGCCAACCGCCTCCCCCAAGGAGCGCTCTAGGTAGGCTATCGGGCTTAGCTTCTTCTAAAACCCTGCAGTGTAAGAGGAAGAGCTGTGCTTTGGTTACAGCAGGAACGCAGGCCGACTTTCTCCTGTAAGGATGGGGTCTTATGGTGTGACTTTGTAGGAGGAATGCGAAGCAGTTTGGGTTTCTCAGTGCCGCTCAGCCTAGGGCAATGAGGCAGATTTGCATGCCATGTAGGACGTGAGAGAACACATTTCCTGGAGCTGTTGGAGTGCTGAGGAAATCTAGCTCGCCCAAGGAAGAGTGCAGTGTGTTGCCCTCCACTCAGCATACACAGAGTGACTGGGAAAGGTTTCCGGGCCTGGATGTTTCTTAGCAGCCCAGTGGAGCCTGCCGGTACTCGGTGTTCTTGCAGGGAATAGGGTGCCCACGCGAGGTCCTCGCTGGTCTTGAAAAGCTTACTAACCTTAAAAGAAAACAGACCTGAAACTAAGGCCTCAAGGCAACTGCTCCAAGCTTCGCTTCGGCAGGGCTAGTCAAGGCTTTACCTTGAGGAAAGGCCTCACGTCAAGTTTCCTTTTAGCTCTAGAGCGTCTCAGGAGAAGCTCCCACCCAGGCTATGAAAGCACGCTGTTGATGTAGAGAACACTCGTTCCCTTCCAGAGCCCTGCCTACAGTGACTAAAAGCACGTCCTAAAACTGTTTTTTAGGGAGCTTCAGGGCAGCATGAATGGAGCTTTCAAAATGGGAAAGCAAGGCTTGTGCCATAAGGTCCCCGTTTCCAGCGAACACGCAGCCTACCTCCGTGTGATTCCTACCAAGGAAATATACACTCTAGCTACACACTGGTCCCTTCCTTGAATAAAGTTTATTTGGCACGGAGTTCGACGTGTAGCCAACCGCCTCCCCCAAGGAGCGCTCTAGGTAGGCTATCGGGCTTAGCTTCTTCTAAAACCCTGCAGTGTAAGAGGAAGAGCTGTGCTTTGGTTACAGCAGGAACGCAGGCCGACTTTCTCCTGTAAGGATGGGGTCTTATGGTGTGACTTTGTAGGAGGAATGCGAAGCAGTTTGGCTTTCTCAGTGCCACTCAGCCTAGGGCAATGAGGCAGATTTGCATGCCATGTAGGACGTGAGAGAACACATTCCTGGAGCTGTTGGAGTGCTGAGGAAATCTAGCTCTCCCAAGGAAGAGTGCAGTGTGTTGCCCTCCACTCAGCATACACAGAGTGACTGGGAAAGGTTTCCGGGCCTGGATGTTTCTTAGCAGCCCAGTGGAGCCTGCCGGTACTCGGTGTTCTTGCAGGGAATAGGGTGCCCACGCGAGGTCCTCGCTGTCTTGAAAAGCTTACTAACCTTAAAAGAAAACAGACCTGAAACTAAGGCCTCAAGGCAACTGCTCCAAGCTTCGCTTCGGCAGGGCTAGTCAAGGCTTTACCTTGAGGAAAGGCCTCACGTCAAGTTTCCTTTTAGCTCTAGAGCGTCTCAGGAGAAGCTCCCACCCAGGCTATGAAAGCACGCTGTTGATGTAGAGAACACTCGTTCCCTTCCCAGAGCCCTGCCTACAGTGACTAAAAGCACGTCCTAAAACTGTTTTTTAGGTAGCTTCAGGGCAGCATGAATGGAGCTTTCAAAATGGGAAAGCAAGGCTTGTGCCATAAGGTCCCCGTTTCCAGCGAACACGCAGCCTACCTCCGTGTGATTCCTACCAGGAAATATACACTCTAGCTACACACTGGTCCCTTCCTTGAATAAAGTTTATTTGGCACGGAGTTCTGCGTGTAGCAACCGCCTCCCGCAAGGAGCGCTCTAGGTAGGCTATCGGGCTTATCTTCTTCTAAAACCCTGCAGTGTAAGAGGAAGAGCTGTGCTTTGGTTACAGCAGGAACGCAGGCCGACTTTCTCCTGTAAGGATGGGGTCTTATGGTGTGACTTTGTAGGAGGAATGCGAAGCAGTTTGGGTTTCTCAGTGCCGCTCAGCCTAGGGCAATAAGGCAGATTTGCATGCCATGTAGGACGTGAGAGAACACATTTCCTGGAACTGTTGGAGTGCTGAGGAAATCTAGCTCGCCCAAGGAAGAGTGCAGTGTGTTGCCCTCCACTCAGCATACACAGAGTGACTGGGAAAGGTTTCCGGGCCTGGATGTTTCTTAGCAGCCCAGTGGAGCCTGCCGGTACTCGGTGTTCTTGCAGGGAATAGGGTGCCCACGCGAGGTCCTCGCTGTCTTGAAAAGCTTACTAACCTTAAAGAAAACAGACCTGAAACTAAGGCCTCAAGGCAACTGCTCCAAGCTTCGCTTCGGCAGGGCTAGTCAAGGCTTCACCTTGAGGAAAGGCCTCACGTCAAGTTTCCTTTTAGCTCTAGAGCGTCTCAGGAGAGGCTCCCACCCAGGCTATGAAAGCACGCTGTTGATGTAGAGAACACTCGTTCCCTTCCCAGAGCCCTGCCTACAGTGACTAAAAGCACGTCCTAAAACTGTTTTTTAGGTAGCTTCAGGGCAGCATGAATGGAGCTTTCAAATGGGAAAGCAAGGCTTGTGCCATAAGGTCCCCGTTTCCAGCGAACACGCAGCCTACCTCCGTGTGATTCCTACCAAGGAAATATACACTCTAGCTACACACTGGTCCCTTCCTTGAATAAAGTTTATTTGGCACGGAGTTCGGCGTGTAGCCAAACCGCCTCCCCCAAGGAGCGCTCTAGGTAGGCTATCGGGCTTAGCTTCTTCTAAAACCCTGCAGTGTAAGAGGAAGAGCTGTGCTTTGGTTACAGCAGGAACGCAGGCCGACTTTCTCCTGTAAGGATGGGGTCTTATGGTGTGACTTTGTAGGAGGAATGCGAAGCAGTTTGGCTTTCTCAGTGCCGCTCAGCCTAGGGCAATGAGGCAGATTTGCATGCCATGTAGGACGTGAGAGAACACATTTCCTGGAACTGTTGGAGTGCTGAGGAAATCTAGCTCGCCCAAGGAAGAGTGCAGTGTGTTGCCCTCCACTCAGCATACACAGAGTGACTGGGAAAGGTTTCCGGGCCTGGATGTTTCTTAGCAGCCCAGTGGAGCCTGCCGGTACTCGGTGTTCTTGCAGGGAATAGGGTGCCCCACGCGAGGTCCTCGCTGTCTTGAAAAGCTTACTAACCTTAAAAGAAAACAGACCTGAAACTAAGGCCTCAAGGCAACTGCTCCAAGCTTCGCTTCGGCAGGGCTAGTCAAGGCTTTACCTTGAGGAAAGGCCTCACGTCAAGTTTCCTTTTAGCTCTAGAGCGTCTCAGGAGAAGCTCCCACCCAGGCTATGAAAGCACGCTGTTGATGTAGAGAACACTCGTTCCCTTCCCAGAGCCCTGCCTACAGTGACTAAAAGCACGTCCTTAAACTGTTTTTTAGGTAGCTTCAGGGCAGCATGAATGGAGCTTTCAAAATGGGAAAGCAAGGCTTGTGCCATAAGGTCCCCGTTTCCAGCGAACACGCAGCCTACCTCCGTGTGATTCCTACCAAGGAAATATACACTCTAGCTACACACTGGTCCCTTCCTTGAATAAAGTTTATTTGGCACGGAGTTCGGCGTGTAGCCAACCGCCTCCCCAAGGAGCGCTCTAGGTAGGCTATCGGGCTTAGCTTCTTCTAAAACCCTGCAGTGTAAGAGGAAGAGCTGTGCTTTGGTTACAGCAGGAACGCAGGCCGACTTTCTCCTGTAAGGATGGGGTCTTATGGTGTGACTTTGTAGGAGGAATGCGAAGCAGTTTGCTTTCTCAGTGCCGCTCAGCCTAGGGCAATGAGGCAGATTTGCATGCCATGTAGGACGTGAGAGAACACATTTCCTGGAGCTCTTGGAGTGCTGAGGAAATCTAGCTCTCCCAAGGAAGAGTGCAGTGTGTTGCCCTCCACTCAGCATACACAGAGTGACTGGGAAAGGTTTCCGGGCCTGGATGTTTCTTAGCAGCCCAGTGGAGCCTGCCGGTACTCGGTGTTCTTGCAGGGAATAGGGTGCCCCGCGAGGTCCTCGCTGTCTTGAAAAGCTTCTAACCTTAAAAGAAAACAGACCTGAAACTAAGGCCTCAAGGCAACTGCTCCAAGCTTCGCTTCGGCAGGGCTAGTCAAGGCTTTACCTTGAGGAAAGGCCTCACGTCAAGTTTCCTTTTAGCTCTAGAGCGTCTCAGGAGAAGCTCCCACCCAGGCTATGAAAGCACGCTGTTGATGTAGAGAACACTCGTTCCCTTCCCAGAGCCCTGCCTACAGTGACTAAAAGCACGTCCTAAAACTGTTTTTTAGGGAGCTTCAGGGCAGCATGAATGGAGCTTTCAAAATGGGAAAGCAAGGCTTGTGCCATAAGGTCCCCGTTTCCAGCGAACACGCAGCCTACCTCCGTGTGATTCCTACCAAGGAAATATACACTCTAGCTACACACTGGTCCCTTCCTTGAATAAAGTTTATTTGGCACGGAGTTCGGCGTGTAGCCAACCGCCTCCCCCAAGGAGCGCTCTAGGTAGGCTATCGGGCTTAGCTTCTTCTAAAACCCTGCAGTGTAAGAGAAGAGCTGTGCTTTGGTTACAGCAGGAAGGCAGGCCGACTTTCTCCTGTAAGGATGGGGTCTTATGGTGTGACTTTGTAGGAGGAATGCGAAGCAGTTTGGCTTTCTCAGTGCCGCTCAGCCTAGGGCAATGAGGCAGATTTGCATGCCATGTAGGACGTGAGAGAACACATTTCCTGGAGCTGTTGGAGTGCTGAGGAAATCTAGCTCGCCCAAGGAAGAGTGCAGTGTGTTGCCCTCCACTCAGCATACACAGAGTGACTGGGAAAGGTTCCGGGCCTGGATGTTTCTTAGCAGCCCAGTGGAGCCTGCCGGTACTCGGTGTTCTTGCAGGGAATAGGGTGCCCACCGCGAGGTCCTCGCTGTCTTGAAAAGCTTACTAACCTTAAAAGAAAACAGACCTGAAACTAAGGCCTCAAGGCAACTGCTCCAAGCTTCGCTTCGGCAGGGCTAGTCAAGGCTTTACCTTGAGGAAAGGCCTCACGTCAAGTTTCCTTTTAGCTCTAGAGCGTCTCAGGAGAAGCTCCCACCCAGGCTATGAAAGCACGCTGTTGATGTAGAGAACACTCGTTCCCTTCCCAGAGCCCTGCCTACAGTGACTAAAAGCACGTCCTTAAACTGTTTTTTAGGTAGCTTCAGGGCAGCATGAATGGAGCTTTCAAAATGGGAAAGCAAGGCTTGTGCCATAAGGTCCCCGTTTCCAGCGAACACGCAGCCTACCTCCGTGTGATTCCTACCAAGGAAATATACACTCTAGCTACACACTGGTCCCTTCCTTGAATAAAGTTTATTTGGCACGGAGTTCGGCGTGTAGCCAACCGCCTCCCCCAAGGAGCGCTCTAGGTAGGCTATCGGGCTTAGCTTCTTCTAAAACCCTGCAGTGTAAGAGGAAGAGCTGTGCTTTGGTTACAGCAGGAACGCAGGCCGACTTTCTCCTGTAAGGATGGGGTCTTATGGTGTGACTTTGTAGGAGAAATGCGAAGCAGTTTGGGTTTCTCAGTGCCGCTCAGCCTAGGGCAATGAGGCAGATTTGCATGCCATGTAGGACGTGAGAGAACACATTTCCTGGAGCTGTTGGAGTGCTGAGGAAATCTAGCTCTCCCAAGGAAGAGTGCAGTGTGTTGCCCTCCACTCAGCATACACAGAGTGACTGGAAAGGTTTCCGGGCCTGGATGTTTCTTAGCAGCCCAGTGGAGCCTGCCGGTACTCGGTGTTCTTGCAGGGAATAGGGTGCCCACGCGAGGTCCTCGCTGTCTTGAAAAGCTTACTAACCTTAAAAGAAAACAGACCTGAAACTAAGGCCTCAAGGCAACTGCTCCAAGCTTCGCTTCGGCAGGGCTAGTCAAGGCTTTACCTTGAGGAAAGGCCTCACGTCAAGTTTCCTTTTAGCTCTAGAGCGTCTCAGGAGAAGCTCCCACCCAGGCTATGAAAGCACGCTGTTGATGTAGAGAACACTCGTTCCCTTCCCAGAGCCCTGCCTACAGTGACTAAAAGCACGTCCTAAAACTGTTTTTTAGGGAGCTTCAGGGCAGCATGAATGGAGCTTTCAAAATGGGAAAGCAAGGCTTGTGCCATAAGGTCCCCGTTTCCAGCGAACACGCAGCCTACCTCCGTGTGATTCCTACCAAGGAAATATACACTCTAGCTACACACTGGTCCCTTCCTTGAATAAAGTTTATTTGGCACGGAGTTCGGCGTGTAGCCAACCGCCTCCCCCAAGGAGCGCTCTAGGTAGGCTATCGGGCTTAGCTTCTTCTAAAACCTGCAGTGTAAGAGGAAGAGCTGTGCTTTGGTTACAGCAGGAACGCAGGCCGACTTTCTCCTGTAAGGATGGGGTCTTATGGTGTGACTTTGTAGGAGGAATGCGAAGCAGTTTGGGTTTCTCAGTGCCGCTCAGCCTAGGGCAATGAGGCAGATTTGCATGCATGTAGGACGTGAGAGAACACATTTCCTGGAGCTCTTGGAGTGCTGAGGAAATCTAGCTCTCCCAAGGAAGAGTGCAGTGTGTTGCCCTCCACTCAGCATACACAGAGTGACTGGGAAAGGTTTCCGGGCCTGGATGTTTCTTAGCAGCCCAGTGGAGCCTGCCGGTACTCGGTGTTCTTGCAGGGAATAGGGTGCCCACGCGAGGTCCTCGCTGTCTTGAAAAGCTTACTAACCTTAAAAGAAAACAGACCTGAAACTAAGGCCTCAAGGCAACTGCTCCAAGCTTCGCTTCGGCAGGGCTAGTCAAGGCTTCACCTTGAGGAAAGGCCTCACGTCAAGTTTCCTTTTAGCTCTAGAGCGTCTCAGGAGAGGCTCCCACCCAGGCTATGAAAGCACGCTGTTGATGTAGAGAACACTCGTTCCCTTCCAGAGCCCTGCCTACAGTGACTAAAAGCACGTCCTAAAACTGTTTTTTAGGTAGCTTCAGGGCAGCATGAATGGAGCTTTCAAAATGGGAAAGCAAGGCTTGTGCCATAAGGTCCCCGTTTCCAGCGAACACGCAGCCTACCTCCGTGTGATTCCTACCAAGGAAATATACACTCTAGCTACACACTGGGTCCCTTCCTTGAATAAAGTTTATTTGGCACGGAGTTCGGCGTGTAGCCAACCGCCTCCCCCAAGGAGCGCTCTAGGTAGGCTATCGGGCTTAGCTTCTTCTAAAACCCTGCAGTGTAAGAGGAAGAGCTGTGCTTTGGTTACAGCAGGAACGCAGGCCGACTTTCTCCTGTAAGGATGGGGTCTTATGGTGTGACTTTGTAGGAGGAATGCGAAGCAGTTTGGGTTTCTCAGTGCCGCTCAGCCTAGGGCAATGAGGCAGATTTGCATGCCATGTAGGACGTGAGAGGTGAGAGAACACATTTCCTGGAGCTGTTGGAGTGCTGAGGAAATCTAGCTCTCCCAAGGAAGAGTGCAGTGTGTTGCCCTCCACTCAGCATACACAGAGTGACTGGGAAAGGTTTCCGGGCCTGGATGTTTCTTAGCAGCCCAGTGGAGCCTGCCGGTACTCGGTGTTCTTGCAGGGAATAGGGTGCCCACGCGAGGTCCTCTCTGTCTTGAAAAGCTTACTAACCTTAAAAGAAAACAGACCTGAAACTAAGGCCTCAAGGCAACTGCTCCAAGCTTCGCTTCGGCAGGGCTAGTCAAGGCTTTACCTTGAGGAAAGGCCTCACGTCAAGTTTCCTTTTAGCTCTAGAGCGTCTCAGGAGAAGCTCCCACCCAGGCTATGAAAGCACGCTGTTGATGTAGAGAACACTCGTTCCCTTCCCAGAGCCCTGCCTACAGTGACTAAAAGCACGTCCTAAAACTGTTTTTTAGGTAGCTTCAGGGCAGCATGAATGGAGCTTTCAAAATGGGAAAGCAAGGCTTGTGCCATAAGGTCCCCGTTTCCAGCGAACACGCAGCCTACCTCCGTGTGATTCCTACCAAGGAAATATACACTCTAGCTACACACTGGTCCCTTCCTTGAATAAAGTTTATTTGGCACGGAGTTCTGCGTGTAGCCAACCGCCTCCCCCAAGGAGCGCTCTAGGTAGGCTATCGGGCTTAGCTTCTTCTAAAACCCTGCAGTGTAAGAGGAAGAGCTGTGCTTTGGTTACAGCAGGAAGGCAGGCCGACTTTCTCCTGTAAGGATGGGGTCTTATGGTGTGACTTTGTAGGAGGAATGCGAAGCAGTTAGGCTTTCTCAGTGCCGCTCAGCCTAGGGCAATGAGGCAGATTTGCATGCCATGTAGGACGTGAGAGAACACATTTCCTGGAGCTGTTGGAGTGCTGAGGAAATCTAGCTCTCCCAAGGAAGAGTGCAGTGTGTTGCCCTCCACTCAGCATACACAGAGTGACTGGGAAAGGTTTCCGGGCCTGGATGTTTCTTAGCAGCCCAGTGGAGCCTGCCGGTACTCGGTGTTCTTGCAGGGAATAGGGTGCCCACGCGAGGTCCTCGCTGTCTTGAAAAGCTTACTAACCTTAAAAGAAAACAGACCTGAAACTAAGGCCTCAAGGCAACTGCTCCAAGCTTCGCTTCGGCAGGGCTAGTCAAGGCTTTACCTTGAGGAAAGGCCTCACGTCAAGTTTCCTTTTAGCTCTAGAGCGTCTCAGGAGAAGCTCCCACCCAGGCTATGAAAGCACGCTGTTGATGTAGAGAACACTCGTTCCCTTCCCAGAGCCCTGCCTACAGTGACTAAAAGCACGTCCTAAAACTGTTTTTTAGGTAGCTTCAGGGCAGCATGAATGGAGCTTTCAAAATGGGAAAGCAAGGCTTGTGCCATAAGGTCCCCGTTTCCAGCGAACACGCAGCCTACCTCCGTGTGATTCCTACCAAGGAAATATACACTCTAGCTACACACTGGTCCCTTCCTTGAATAAAGTTTATTTGGCACGGAGTTCTGCGTGTAGCCAACCGCCTCCCCCAAGGAGCGCTCTAGGTAGGCTATCGGGCTTAGCTTCTTCTAAAACCCTGCAGTGTAAGAGGAAGAGCTGTGCTTTGGTTACAGCAGGAAGGCAGGCCGACTTTCTCCTGTAAGGATGGGGTCTTATGGTGTGACTTTGTAGGAGGAATGCGAAGCAGTTTGGCTTTCTCAGTGCCGCTCAGCCTAGGGCAATGAGGCAGATTTGCATGCCATGTAGGACGTGAGAGAACACATTTCCTGGAGCTGTTGGAGTGCTGAGGAAATCTAGCTCTCCCAAGGAAGAGTGCAGTGTGTTGCCCTCCACTCAGCATACACAGAGTGACTGGGAAAGGTTTCCGGGCCTGGATGTTTCTTAGCAGCCCAGTGGAGCCTGCCGGTACTCGGTGTTCTTGCAGGGAATAGGGTGCCCACGCGAGGTCCTCGCTGTCTTGAAAAGCTTACTAACCTTAAAAGAAAACAGACCTGAAACTAAGGCCTCAAGGCAACTGCTCCAAGCTTCGCTTCGGCAGGGCTAGTCAAGGCTTTACCTTGAGGAAAGGCCTCACGTCAAGTTTCCTTTTAGCTCTAGAGCGTCTCAGGAGAAGCTCCCACCCAGGCTATGAAAGCACGCTGTTGATGTAGAGAACACTCGTTCCCTTCCCAGAGCCCTGCCTACAGTGACTAAAAGCACGTCCTAAAACTGTTTTTTAGGTAGCTTCAGGGCAGCATGAATGGAGCTTTCAAAATGGGAAAGCAAGGCTTGTGCCATAAGGTCCCCGTTTCCAGCGAACACGCAGCCTACCTCCGTGTGATTCCTACCAAGGAAATATACACTCTAGCTACACACTGGTCCCTTCCTTGAATAAAGTTTATTTGGCACGGAGTTCGGCGTGTAGCCAACCGCCTCCCCCAAGGAGCGCTCTAGGTAGGCTATCGGGCTTAGCTTCTTCTAAAACCCTGCAGTGTAAGAGGAAGAGCTGTGCTTTGGTTACAGCAGGAACGCAGGCCGACTTTCTCCTGTAAGGATGGGGTCTTATGGTGTGACTTTGTAGGAGGAATGCGAAGCAGTTTGGGTTTCTCAGTGCCGCTCAGCCTAGGGCAATGAGGCAGATTTGCATGCCATGTAGGACGTGAGAGAACACATTTCCTGGAGCTGTTGGAGTGCTGAGGAAATCTAGCTCTCCCAAGGAAGAGTGCAGTGTGTTGCCCTCCACTCAGCATACACAGAGTGACTGGGAAAGGTTTCCGGGCCTGGATGTTTCTTAGCAGCCCAGTGGAGCCTGCCGGTACTCGGTGTTCTTGCAGGGAATAGGGTGCCCACGCGAGGTCCTCGCTGTCTTGAAAAGCTTACTAACCTTAAAAGAAAACAGACCTGAAACTAAGGCCTCAAGGCAACTGCTCCAAGCTTCGCTTCGGCAGGGCTAGTCAAGGCTTTACCTTGAGGAAAGGCCTCACGTCAAGTTTCCTTTTAGCTCTAGAGCGTCTCAGGAGAAGCTCCCACCCTGGCTATGAAAGCACGCTGTTGATGTAAGAACACTCGTTCCCTTCCGAGAGCCCTGCCTACAGTGACTAAAAGCACGTCCTAAAACTGTTTTTTAGGTAGCTTCAGGGCAGCATGAATGGAGCTTTCAAAATGGGAAAGCAAGGCTTGTGCCATAAGGTCCCCGTTTCCAGCGAACACGCAGCCTACCTCCGTGTGATTCCTACCAAGGAAATATACACTCTAGCTACACACTGGTCCCTTCCTTGAATAAAGTTTATTTGGCACGGAGTTCGGCGTGTAGCCAACCGCCTCCCCCAAGGAGCGCTCTAGGTAGGCTATCGGGCTTAGCTTCTTCTAAAACCCTGCAGTGTAAGAGGAAGAGCTGTGCTTTGGTTACAGCAGGAACGCAGGCCGACTTTCTCCTGTAAGGATGGGGTCTTATGGTGTGACTTTGTAGGAGGAATGCGAAGCAGTTTGGGTTTCTCAGTGCCGCTCAGCCTAGGGCAATGAGGCAGATTTGCATGCCATGTAGGACGTGAGAGAACACATTTCCTGGAGCTGTTGGAGTGCTGAGGAAATCTAGCTCTCCCAAGGAAGAGTGCAGTGTGTTGCCCTCCACTCAGCATACACAGAGTGACTGGGAAAGGTTTCCGGGCCTGGATGTTTCTTAGCAGCCCAGTGGAGCCTGCCGGTACTCGGTGTTCTTGCAGGGAATAGGGTGCCCACGCGAGGTCCTCGCTGTCTTGAAAAGCTTACTAACCTTAAAAGAAAACAGACCTGAAACTAAGGCCTCAAGGCAACTGCTCCAAGCTTCGCTTCGGCAGGGCTAGTCAAGGCTTTACCTTGAGGAAAGGCCTCACGTCAAGTTTCCTTTTAGCTCTAGAGCGACTCAGGAGAAGCTCCCACCCAGGCTATGAAAGCACGCTGTTGATGTAGAGAACACTCGTTCCCTTCCCAGAGCACTGCCTACAGTGACTAAAAGCACGTCCTAAAACTGTTTTTTAGGTAGCTTCAGGGCAGCATGAATGGAGCTTTCAAAATGGGAAAGCAAGGCTTGTGCCATAAGGTCCCCGTTTCCAGCGAACACGCAGCCTACCTCCGTGTGATTCCTACCAAGGAAATATACACTCTAGCTACACACTGGTCCCTTCCTTGAATAAAGTTTATTTGGCACGGAGTTCGGCGTGTAGCCAACCGCCTCCCCCAAGGAGCGCTCTAGGTAGGCTATCGGGCTTAGCTTCTTCTAAAACCCTGCAGTGTAAGAGGAAGAGCTGTGCTTTGGTTACAGCAGGAACGCAGGCCGACTTTCTCCTGTAAGGATGGGGTCTTATGGTGTGACTTTGTAGGAGGAATGCGAAGCAGTTTGGGTTTCTCAGTGCCGCTCAGCCTAGGGCAATGAGGCAGATTTGCATGCCATGTAGGACGTGAGAGAACACATTTCCTGGAGCTGTTGGAGTGCTGAGGAAATCTAGCTCTCCCAAGGAAGAGTGCAGTGTGTTGCCCTCCACTCAGCATACACAGAGTGACTGGGAAAGGTTTCCGGGCCTGGATGTTTCTTAGCAGCCCAGTGGAGCCTGCCGGTACTCGGTGTTCTTGCAGGGAATAGGGTGCCCACGCGAGGTCCTCGCTGTCTTGAAAAGCTTACTAACCTTAAAAGAAAACAGACCTGAAACTAAGGCCTCAAGGCAACTGCTCCAAGCTTCGCTTCGGCAGGGCTAGTCAAGGCTTTACCTTGAGGAAAGGCCTCACGTCAAGTTTCCTTTTAGCTCTAGAGCGTCTCAGGAGAAGCTCCCACCCTGGCTATGAAAGCACGCTGTTGATGTAAGAACACTCGTTCCCTTCCCAGAGCCCTGCCTACAGTGACTAAAAGCACGTCCTAAAACTGTTTTTTAGGGAGCTTCAGGGCAGCATGAATGGAGCTTTCAAAATGGGAAAGCAAGGCTTGTGCCATAAGGTCCCCGTTTCCAGCGAACACGCAGCCTACCTCCGTGTGATTCCTACCAAGGAAATATACACTCTAGCTACACACTGGTCCCTTCCTTGAATAAAGTTTATTTGGCACGGAGTTCGGCGTGTAGCCAACCGCCTCCCCCAAGGAGCGCTCTAGGTAGGCTCTCGGGCTTAGCTTCTTCTAAAACCCTGCAGTGTAAGAGGAAGAGCTGTGCTTTGGTTACAGCAGGAACGCAGGTCGACTTTCTCCTGTAAGGATGGGGTCTTATGGTGTGACTTTGTAGGAGGAATGCGAAGCAGTTTGGGTTTCTCAGTGCCGCTCAGCCTAGGGCAATGAGGCAGATTTGCATGCCATGTAGGACGTGAGAGAACACATTTCCTGGAGCTGTTGGAGTGCTGAGGAAATCTAGCTCTCCCAAGGAAGAGTGCAGTGTGTTGCCCTCCACTCAGCATACACAGAGTGACTGGGAAAGGTTTCCGGGCCTGGATGTTTCTTAGCAGCCCAGTGGAGCCTGCCGGTACTCGGTGTTCTTGCAGGGAATAGGGTGCCCACGCGAGGTCCTCGCTGTCTTGAAAAGCTTACTAACCTTAAAAGAAAACAGACCTGAAACTAAGGCCTCAAGGCAACTGCTCCAAGCTTCGCTTCGGCAGGGCTAGTCAAGGCTTTACCTTGAGGAAAGGACTCACGTCAAGTTTCCTTTTAGCTCTAGAGCGTCTCAGGAGAAGCTCCCACCCAGGCTATGAAAGCACGCTGTTGATGTAGAGAACACTCGTTCCCTTCCCAGAGCCCTGCCTACAGTGACTAAAAGCACGTCCTAAAACTGTTTTTTAGGTAGCTTCAGGGCAGCATGAATGGAGCTTTCAAAATGGGAAAGCAAGGCTTGTGCCATAAGGTCCCCGTTTCCAGCGAACACGCAGCCTACCTCCGTGTGATTCCTACCAAGGAAATATACACTCTAGCTACACACTGGTCCCTTCCTTGAATAAAGTTTATTTGGCACGGAGTTCGGCGTGTAGCCAACCGCCTCCCCCAAGGAGCGCTCTAGGTAGGCTATCGGGCTTAGCTTCTTCTAAAACCCTGCAGTGTAAGAGGAAGAGCTGTGCTTTGGTTACAGCAGGAACGCAGGCCGACTTTCTCCTGTAAGGATGGGGTCTTATGGTGTGACTTTGTAGGAGGAATGCGAAGCAGTTTGGGTTTCTCAGTGCCGCTCAGCCTAGGGCAATGAGGCAGATTTGCATGCCATGTAGGACGTGAGAGAACACATTTCCTGGAGCTCTTGGAGTGCTGAGGAAATCTAGCTCTCCCAAGGAAGAGTGCAGTGTGTTGCCCTCCACTCAGCATACACAGAGTGACTGGGAAAGGTTTCCGGGCCTGGATGTTTCTTAGCAGCCCAGTGGAGCCTGCCGGTACTCGGTGTTCTTGCAGGGAATAGGGTGCCCACGCGAGGTCCTCGCTGTCTTGAAAAGCTTACTAACCTTAAAAGAAAACAGACCTGAAACTAAGGCCTCAAGGCAACTGCTCCAAGCTTCGCTTCGGCAGGGCTAGTCAAGGCTTTACCTTGAGGAAAGGCCTCACGTCAAGTTTCCTTTTAGCTCTAGAGCGTCTCAGGAGAAGCTCCCACCCAGGCTATGAAAGCACGCTGTTGATGTAGAGAACACTCGTTCCCTTCCCAGAGCCCTGCCTACAGTGACTAAAAGCACGTCCTAAAACTGTTTTTTAGGTAGCTTCAGGGCAGCATGAATGGAGCTTTCAAAATGGGAAAGCAAGGCTTGTGCCATAAGGTCCCCGTTTCCAGCGAACACGCAGCCTACCTCCGTGTGATTCCTACCAAGGAAATATACACTCTAGCTACACACTGGTCCCTTCCTTGAATAAAGTTTATTTGGCACGGAGTTCGGCGTGTAGCCAACCGCCTCCCCCAAGGAGCGCTCTAGGTAGGCTATCGGGCTTAGCTTCTTCTAAAACCCTGCAGTGTAAGAGGAAGAGCTGTGCTTTGGTTACAGCAGGAACGCAGGCCGACTTTCTCCTGTAAGGATGGGGTCTTATGGTGTGACTTTGTAGGAGGAATGCGAAGCAGTTTGGGTTTCTCAGTGCCGCTCAGCCTAGGGCAATGAGGCAGATTTGCATGCCAGGTAGGACGTGAGAGAACACATTTCCTGGAGCTGTTGGAGTGCTGAGGAAATCTAGCTCTCCCAAGGAAGAGTGCAGTGTGTTGCCCTCCACTCAGCATACACAGAGTGACTGGGAAAGGTTTCCGGGCCTGGATGTTTCTTAGCAGCCCAGTGGAGCCTGCCGGTACTCGGTGTTCTTGCAGGGAATAGGGTGCCCACGCGAGGTCCTCGCTGTCTTGAAAAGCTTACTAACCTTAAAAGAAAACAGACCTGAAACTAAGGCCTCAAGGCAACTGCTCCAAGCTTCGCTTCGGCAGGGCTAGTCAAGGCTTTACCTTGAGGAAAGGCCTCACGTCAAGTTTCCTTTTAGCTCTAGAACGTCTCAGGAGAAGCTCCCACCCTGGCTATGAAAGCACGCTGTTGATGTAAGAACACTCGTTCCCTTCCGAGAGCCCTGCCTACAGTGACTAAAAGCACGTCCTAAAACTGTTTTTTAGGTAGCTTCAGGGCAGCATGAATGGAGCTTTCAAAATGGGAAAGCAAGGCTTGTGCCATAAGGTCCCCGTTTCCAGCGAACACGCAGCCTACCTCCGTGTGATTCCTACCAAGGAAATATACACTCTAGCTACACACTGGTCCCTTCCTTGAATAAAGTTTATTTGGCACGGAGTTCGGCGTGTAGCCAACCGCCTCCCCCAAGGAGCGCTCTAGGTAGGCTATCGGGCTTAGCTTCTTCTAAAACCCTGCAGTGTAAGAGGAAGAGCTGTGCTTTGGTTACAGCAGGAACGCAGGCCGACTTTCTCCTGTAAGGATGGGGTCTTATGGTGTGACTTTGTAGGAGGAATGCGAAGCAGTTTGGGTTTCTCAGTGCCGCTCAGCCTAGGGCAATGAGGCAGATTTGCATGCCATGTAGGACGTGAGAGAACACATTTCCTGGAGCTGTTGGAGTGCTGAGGAAATCTAGCTCTCCCAAGGAAGAGTGCAGTGTGTTGCCCTCCACTCAGCATACACAGAGTGACTGGGAAAGTTTTCCGGGCCTGGATGTTTCTTAGCAGCCCAGTGGAGCCTGCCGGTACTCGGTGTTCTTGCAGGGAATAGGGTGCCCACGCGAGGTCCTCGCTGTCTTGAAAAGCTTACTAACCTTAAAAGAAAACAGACCTGAAACTAAGGCCTCAAGGCAACTGCTCCAAGCTTCGCTTCGGCAGGGCTAGTCAAGGCTTTACCTTGAGGAAAGGCCTCACGTCAAGTTTCCTTTTAGCTCTAGAGCGTCTCAGGAGAAGCTCCCACCCTGGCTATGAAAGCACGCTGTTGATGTAAGAACACTCGTTCCCTTCCCAGAGCCCTGCCTACAGTGACTAAAAGCACGTCCTAAAACTGTTTTTTAGGTAGCTTCAGGGCAGCATGAATGGAGCTTTCAAAATGGGAAAGCAAGGCTTGTGCCATAAGGTCCCCGTTTCCAGCGAACACGCAGCCTACCTCCGTGTGATTCCTACCAAGGAAATATACACTCTAGCTACACACTGGTCCCTTCCTTGAATAAAGTTTATTTGGCACGGAGTTCGGCGTGTAGCCAACCGCCTCCCCCAAGGAGCGCTCTAGGTAGGCTATCGGGCTTAGCTTCTTCTAAAACCCTGCAGTGTAAGAGGAAGAGCTGTGCTTTGGTTACAGCAGGAACGCAGGTCGACTTTCTCCTGTAAGGATGGGGTCTTATGGTGTGACTTTGTAGGAGGAATGCGAAGCAGTTTGGGTTTCTCAGTGCCGCTCAGCCTAGGGCAATGAGGCAGATTTGCATGCCATGTAGGACGTGAGAGAACACATTTCCTGGAGCTGTTGGAGTGCTGAGGAAATCTAGCTCTCCCAAGGAAGAGTGCAGTGTGTTGCCCTCCACTCAGCATACACAGAGTGACTGGGAAAGGTTTCCGGGCCTGGATGTTTCTTAGCAGCCCAGTGGAGCCTGCCGGTACTCGGTGTTCTTGCAGGGAATAGGGTGCCCACGCGAGGTCCTCGCTGTCTTGAAAAGCTTACTAACCTTAAAAGAAAACAGACCTGAAACTAAGGCCTCAAGGCAACTGCTCCAAGCTTCGCTTCGGCAGGGCTAGTCAAGGCTTTACCTTGAGGAAAGGACTCACGTCAAGTTTCCTTTTAGCTCTAGAGCGTCTCAGGAGAAGCTCCCACCCAGGCTATGAAAGCACGCTGTTGATGTAGAGAACACTCGTTCCCTTCCCAGAGCCCTGCCTACAGTGACTAAAAGCACGTCCTAAAACTGTTTTTTAGGGAGCTTCAGGGCAGCATGAATGGAGCTTTCAAAATGGGAAAGCAAGGCTTGTGCCATAAGGTCCCCGTTTCCAGCGAACACGCAGCCTACCTCCGTGTGATTCCTACCAAGGAAATATACACTCTAGCTACACACTGGTCCCTTCCTTGAATAAAGTTTATTTGGCACGGAGTTCTGCGTGTAGCCAACCGCCTCCCCCAAGGAGCGCTCTAGGTAGGCTATCGGGCTTAGCTTCTTCTAAAACCCTGCAGTGTAAGAGGAAGAGCTGTGCTTTGGTTACAGCAGGAACGCAGGCCGACTTTCTCCTGTAAGGATGGGGTCTTATGGTGTGACTTTGTAGGAGGAATGCGAAGCAGTTTGGGTTTCTCAGTGCCGCTCAGCCTAGGGCAATGAGGCAGATTTGCATGCCATGTAGGACGTGAGAGAACACATTTCCTGGAGCTGTTGGAGTGCTGAGGAAATCTAGCTCTCCCAAGGAAGAGTGCAGTGTGTTGCCCTCCACTCAGCATACACAGAGTGACTGGGAAAGGTTTCCGGGCCTGGATGTTTCTTAGCAGCCCAGTGGAGCCTGCCGGTACTCGGTGTTCTTGCAGGGAATAGGGTGCCCACGCGAGGTCCTCGCTGTCTTGAAAAGCTTACTAACCTTAAAAGAAAACAGACCTGAAACTAAGGCCTCAAGGCAACTGCTCCAAGCTTCGCTTCGGCAGGGCTAGTCAAGGCTTTACCTTGAGGAAAGGCCTCACGTCAAGTTTCCTTTTAGCTCTAGAGCGTCTCAGGAGAAGCTCCCACCCAGGCTATGAAAGCACGCTGTTGATGTAGAGAACACTCGTTCCCTTCCGAGAGCCCTGCCTACAGTGACTAAAAGCACGTCCTAAAACTGTTTTTTAGGTAGCTTCAGGGCAGCATGAATGGAGCTTTCAAAATGGGAAAGCAAGGCTTGTGCCATAAGGTCCCCGTTTCCAGCGAACACGCAGCCTACCTCCGTGTGATTCCTACCAAGGAAATATACACTCTAGCTACACACTGGTCCCTTCCTTGAATAAAGTTTATTTGGCACGGAGTTCGGCGTGTAGCCAACCGCCTCCCCCAAGGAGCGCTCTAGGTAGGCTATCGGGCTTAGCTTCTTCTAAAACCCTGCAGTGTAAGAGGAAGAGCTGTGCTTTGGTTACAGCAGGAACGCAGGTCGACTTTCTCCTGTAAGGATGGGGTCTTATGGTGTGACTTTGTAGGAGGAATGCGAAGCAGTTTGGGTTTCTCAGTGCCGCTCAGCCTAGGGCAATGAGGCAGATTTGCATGCCATGTAGGACGTGAGAGAACACATTTCCTGGAGCTGTTGGAGTGCTGAGGAAATCTAGCTCTCCCAAGGAAGAGTGCAGTGTGTTGCCCTCCACTCAGCATACACAGAGTGACTGGGAAAGGTTTCCGGGCCTGGATGTTTCTTAGCAGCCCAGTGGAGCCTGCCGGTACTCGGTGTTCTTGCAGGGAATAGGGTGCCCACGCGAGGTCCTCGCTGTCTTGAAAAGCTTACTAACCTTAAAAGAAAACAGACCTGAAACTAAGGCCTCAAGGCAACTGCTCCAAGCTTCGCTTCGGCAGGGCTAGTCAAGGCTTTACCTTGAGGAAAGGACTCACGTCAAGTTTCCTTTTAGCTCTAGAGCGTCTCAGGAGAAGCTCCCACCCAGGCTATGAAAGCACGCTGTTGATGTAGAGAACACTCGTTCCCTTCCCAGAGCCCTGCCTACAGTGACTAAAAGCACGTCCTAAAACTGTTTTTTAGGGAGCTTCAGGGCAGCATGAATGGAGCTTTCAAAATGGGAAAGCAAGGCTTGTGCCATAAGGTCCCCGTTTCCAGCGAACACGCAGCCTACCTCCGTGTGATTCCTACCAAGGAAATATACACTCTAGCTACACACTGGTCCCTTCCTTGAATAAAGTTTATTTGGCACGGAGTTCTGCGTGTAGCCAACCGCCTCCCCCAAGGAGCGCTCTAGGTAGGCTATCGGGCTTAGCTTCTTCTAAAACCCTGCAGTGTAAGAGGAAGAGCTGTGCTTTGGTTACAGCAGGAACGCAGGCCGACTTTCTCCTGTAAGGATGGGGTCTTATGGTGTGACTTTGTAGGAGGAATGCGAAGCAGTTTGGGTTTCTCAGTGCCGCTCAGCCTAGGGCAATGAGGCAGATTTGCATGCCATGTAGGACGTGAGAGAACACATTTCCTGGAGCTGTTGGAGTGCTGAGGAAATCTAGCTCTCCCAAGGAAGAGTGCAGTGTGTTGCCCTCCACTCAGCATACACAGAGTGACTGGGAAAGGTTTCCGGGCCTGGATGTTTCTTAGCAGCCCAGTGGAGCCTGCCGGTACTCGGTGTTCTTGCAGGGAATAGGGTGCCCACGCGAGGTCCTCGCTGTCTTGAAAAGCTTACTAACCTTAAAAGAAAACAGACCTGAAACTAAGGCCTCAAGGCAACTGCTCCAAGCTTCGCTTCGGCAGGGCTAGTCAAGGCTTTACCTTGAGGAAAGGCCTCACGTCAAGTTTCCTTTTAGCTCTAGAGCGTCTCAGGAGAAGCTCCCACCCAGGCTATGAAAGCACGCTGTTGATGTAGAGAACACTCGTTCCCTTCCGAGAGCCCTGCCTACAGTGACTAAAAGCACGTCCTAAAACTGTTTTTTAGGTAGCTTCAGGGCAGCATGAATGGAGCTTTCAAAATGGGAAAGCAAGGCTTGTGCCATAAGGTCCCCGTTTCCAGCGAACACGCAGCCTACCTCCGTGTGATTCCTACCAAGGAAATATACACTCTAGCTACACACTGGTCCCTTCCTTGAATAAAGTTTATTTGGCACGGAGTTCGGCGTGTAGCCAACCGCCTCCCCCAAGGAGCGCTCTAGGTAGGCTATCGGGCTTAGCTTCTTCTAAAACCCTGCAGTGTAAGAGGAAGAGCTGTGCTTTGGTTACAGCAGGAACGCAGGCCGACTTTCTCCTGTAAGGATGGGGTCTTATGGTGTGACTTTGTAGGAGGAATGCGAAGCAGTTTGGGTTTCTCAGTGCCGCTCAGCCTAGGGCAATGAGGCAGATTTGCATGCCATGTAGGACGTGAGAGAACACATTTCCTGGAGCTGTTGGAGTGCTGAGGAAATCTAGCTCTCCCAAGGAAGAGTGCAGTGTGTTGCCCTCCACTCAGCATACACAGAGTGACTGGGAAAGTTTTCCGGGCCTGGATGTTTCTTAGCAGCCCAGTGGAGCCTGCCGGTACTCGGTGTTCTTGCAGGGAATAGGGTGCCCACGCGAGGTCCTCGCTGTCTTGAAAAGCTTACTAACCTTAAAAGAAAACAGACCTGAAACTAAGGCCTCAAGGCAACTGCTCCAAGCTTCGCTTCGGCAGGGCTAGTCAAGGCTTTACCTTGAGGAAAGGCCTCACGTCAAGTTTCCTTTTAGCTCTAGAGCGTCTCAGGAGAAGCTCCCACCCTGGCTATGAAAGCACGCTGTTGATGTAAGAACACTCGTTCCCTTCCCAGAGCCCTGCCTACAGTGACTAAAAGCACGTCCTAAAACTGTTTTTTAGGTAGCTTCAGGGCAGCATGAATGGAGCTTTCAAAATGGGAAAGCAAGGCTTGTGCCATAAGGTCCCCGTTTCCAGCGAACACGCAGCCTACCTCCGTGTGATTCCTACCAAGGAAATATACACTCTAGCTACACACTGGTCCCTTCCTTGAATAAAGTTTATTTGGCACGGAGTTCGGCGTGTAGCCAACCGCCTCCCCCAAGGAGCGCTCTAGGTAGGCTATCGGGCTTAGCTTCTTCTAAAACCCTGCAGTGTAAGAGGAAGAGCTGTGCTTTGGTTACAGCAGGAACGCAGGTCGACTTTCTCCTGTAAGGATGGGGTCTTATGGTGTGACTTTGTAGGAGGAATGCGAAGCAGTTTGGGTTTCTCAGTGCCGCTCAGCCTAGGGCAATGAGGCAGATTTGCATGCCATGTAGGACGTGAGAGAACACATTTCCTGGAGCTGTTGGAGTGCTGAGGAAATCTAGCTCTCCCAAGGAAGAGTGCAGTGTGTTGCCCTCCACTCAGCATACACAGAGTGACTGGGAAAGGTTTCCGGGCCTGGATGTTTCTTAGCAGCCCAGTGGAGCCTGCCGGTACTCGGTGTTCTTGCAGGGAATAGGGTGCCCACGCGAGGTCCTCGCTGTCTTGAAAAGCTTACTAACCTTAAAAGAAAACAGACCTGAAACTAAGGCCTCAAGGCAACTGCTCCAAGCTTCGCTTCGGCAGGGCTAGTCAAGGCTTTACCTTGAGGAAAGGACTCACGTCAAGTTTCCTTTTAGCTCTAGAGCGTCTCAGGAGAAGCTCCCACCCAGGCTATGAAAGCACGCTGTTGATGTAGAGAACACTCGTTCCCTTCCCAGAGCCCTGCCTACAGTGACTAAAAGCACGTCCTAAAACTGTTTTTTAGGGAGCTTCAGGGCAGCATGAATGGAGCTTTCAAAATGGGAAAGCAAGGCTTGTGCCATAAGGTCCCCGTTTCCAGCGAACACGCAGCCTACCTCCGTGTGATTCCTACCAAGGAAATATACACTCTAGCTACACACTGGTCCCTTCCTTGAATAAAGTTTATTTGGCACGGAGTTCTGCGTGTAGCCAACCGCCTCCCCCAAGGAGCGCTCTAGGTAGGCTATCGGGCTTAGCTTCTTCTAAAACCCTGCAGTGTAAGAGGAAGAGCTGTGCTTTGGTTACAGCAGGAACGCAGGCCGACTTTCTCCTGTAAGGATGGGGTCTTATGGTGTGACTTTGTAGGAGGAATGCGAAGCAGTTTGGGTTTCTCAGTGCCGCTCAGCCTAGGGCAATGAGGCAGATTTGCATGCCATGTAGGACGTGAGAGAACACATTTCCTGGAGCTGTTGGAGTGCTGAGGAAATCTAGCTCTCCCAAGGAAGAGTGCAGTGTGTTGCCCTCCACTCAGCATACACAGAGTGACTGGGAAAGGTTTCCGGGCCTGGATGTTTCTTAGCAGCCCAGTGGAGCCTGCCGGTACTCGGTGTTCTTGCAGGGAATAGGGTGCCCACGCGAGGTCCTCGCTGTCTTGAAAAGCTTACTAACCTTAAAAGAAAACAGACCTGAAACTAAGGCCTCAAGGCAACTGCTCCAAGCTTCGCTTCGGCAGGGCTAGTCAAGGCTTTACCTTGAGGAAAGGCCTCACGTCAAGTTTCCTTTTAGCTCTAGAGCGTCTCAGGAGAAGCTCCCACCCAGGCTATGAAAGCACGCTGTTGATGTAGAGAACACTCGTTCCCTTCCGAGAGCCCTGCCTACAGTGACTAAAAGCACGTCCTAAAACTGTTTTTTAGGTAGCTTCAGGGCAGCATGAATGGAGCTTTCAAAATGGGAAAGCAAGGCTTGTGCCATAAGGTCCCCGTTTCCAGCGAACACGCAGCCTACCTCCGTGTGATTCCTACCAAGGAAATATACACTCTAGCTACACACTGGTCCCTTCCTTGAATAAAGTTTATTTGGCACGGAGTTCGGCGTGTAGCCAACCGCCTCCCCCAAGGAGCGCTCTAGGTAGGCTATCGGGCTTAGCTTCTTCTAAAACCCTGCAGTGTAAGAGGAAGAGCTGTGCTTTGGTTACAGCAGGAACGCAGGCCGACTTTCTCCTGTAAGGATGGGGTCTTATGGTGTGACTTTGTAGGAGGAATGCGAAGCAGTTTGGGTTTCTCAGTGCCGCTCAGCCTAGGGCAATGAGGCAGATTTGCATGCCATGTAGGACGTGAGAGAACACATTTCCTGGAGCTGTTGGAGTGCTGAGGAAATCTAGCTCTCCCAAGGAAGAGTGCAGTGTGTTGCCCTCCACTCAGCATACACAGAGTGACTGGGAAAGGTTTCCGGGCCTGGATGTTTCTTAGCAGCCCAGTGGAGCCTGCCGGTACTCGGTGTTCTTGCAGGGAATAGGGTGCCCACGCGAGGTCCTCGCTGTCTTGAAAAGCTTACTAACCTTAAAAGAAAACAGACCTGAAACTAAGGCCTCAAGGCAACTGCTCCAAGCTTCGCTTCGGCAGGGCTAGTCAAGGCTTTACCTTGAGGAAAGGCCTCACGTCAAGTTTCCTTTTAGCTCTAGAGCGTCTCAGGAGAAGCTCCCACCCAGGCTATGAAAGCACGCTGTTGATGTAGAGAACACTCGTTCCCTTCCCAGAGCCCTGCCTACAGTGACTAAAAGCACGTCCTAAAACTGTTTTTTAGGGAGCTTCAGGGCAGCATGAATGGAGCTTTCAAAATGGGAAAGCAAGGCTTGTGCCATAAGGTCCCCGTTTCCAGCGAACACGCAGCCTACCTCCGTGTGATTCCTACCAAGGAAATATACACTCTAGCTACACACTGGTCCCTTCCTTGAATAAAGTTTATTTGGCACGGAGTTCTGCGTGTAGCCAACCGCCTCCCCCAAGGAGCGCTCTAGGTAGGCTATCGGGCTTAGCTTCTTCTAAAACCCTGCAGTGTAAGAGGAAGAGCTGTGCTTTGGTTACAGCAGGAACGCAGGCCGACTTTCTCCTGTAAGGATGGGGTCTTATGGTGTGACTTTGTAGGAGGAATGCGAAGCAGTTTGGCTTTCTCAGTGCGCTCAGCCTAGGGCAATGAGGCAGATTTGCATGCCATGTAGGACGTGAGAGAACACATTTCCTGGAACTGTTGGAGTGCTGAGGAAATCTAGCTCTCCCAAGGAAGAGTGCAGTGTGTTGCCCTCCACTCAGCATACACAGAGTGACTGGGAAAGGTTTCCGGGCCTGGATGTTTCTTAGCAGCCCAGTGGAGCCTGCCGGTACTCGGTGTTCTTGCAGGGAATAGGGTGCCCACGCGAGGTCCTCGCTGTCTTGAAAAGCTTACTAACCTTAAAAGAAAACAGACCTGAAACTAAGGCCTCAAGGCAACTGCTCCAAGCTTCGCTTCGGCAGGGCTAGTCAAGGCTTTACCTTGAGGAAAGGCCTCACGTCAAGTTTCCTTTTAGCTCTAGAGCGTCTCAGGAGAAGCTCCCACCCAGGCTATGAAAGCACGCTGTTGATGTAGAGAACACTCGTTCCCTTCCCAGAGCCCTGCCTACAGTGACTAAAAGCACGTCCTAAAACTGTTTTTTAGGGAGCTTCAGGGCAGCATGAATGGAGCTTTCAAAATGGGAAAGCAAGGCTTGTGCCATAAGGTCCCCGTTTCCAGCGAACACGCAGCCTACCTCCGTGTGATTCCTACCAAGGAAATATACACTCTAGCTACACACTGGTCCCTTCCTTGAATAAAGTTTATTTGGCACGGAGTTCGGCGTGTAGCCAACCGCCTCCCCCAAGGAGCGCTCTAGGTAGGCTATCGGGCTTAGCTTCTTCTAAAACCCTGCAGTGTAAGAGGAAGAGCTGTGCTTTGGTTACAGCAGGAACGCAGGCCGACTTTCTCCTGTAAGGATGGGGTCTTATGGTGTGACTTTGTAGGAGGAATGCGAAGCAGTTTGGGTTTCTCAGTGCCGCTCAGCCTAGGGCAATGAGGCAGATTTGCATGCCATGTAGGACGTGAGAGAACACATTTCCTGGAGCTGTTGGAGTGCTGAGGAAATCTAGCTCTCCCAAGGAAGAGTGCAGTGTGTTGCCCTCCACTCAGCATACACAGAGTGACTGGGAAAGGTTTCCGGGCCTGGATGTTTCTTAGCAGCCCAGTGGAGCCTGCCGGTACTCGGTGTTCTTGCAGGGAATAGGGTGCCCACGCGAGGTCCTCGCTGTCTTGAAAAGCTTACTAACCTTAAAAGAAAACAGACCTGAAACTAAGGCCTCAAGGCAACTGCTCCAAGCTTCGCTTCGGCAGGGCTAGTCAAGGCTTTACCTTGAGGAAAGGCCTCACGTCAAGTTTCCTTTTAGCTCTAGAGCGTCTCAGGAGAAGCTCCCACCCAGGCTATGAAAGCACGCTGTTGATGTAGAGAACACTCGTTCCCTTCCCAGAGCCCTGCCTACAGTGACTAAAAGCACGTCCTAAAACTGTTTTTTAGGGAGCTTCAGGGCAGCATGAATGGAGCTTTCAAAATGGGAAAGCAAGGCTTGTGCCATAAGGTCCCCGTTTCCAGCGAACACGCAGCCTACCTCCGTGTGATTCCTACCAAGGAAATATACACTCTAGCTACACACTGGTCCCTTCCTTGAATAAAGTTTATTTGGCACGGAGTTCGGCGTGTAGCCAACCGCCTCCCCCAAGGAGCGCTCTAGGTAGGCTATCGGGCTTAGCTTCTTCTAAAACCCTGCAGTGTAAGAGGAAGAGCTGTGCTTTGGTTACAGCAGGAACGCAGGCCGACTTTCTCCTGTAAGGATGGGGTCTTATGGTGTGACTTTGTAGGAGGAATGCGAAGCAGTTTGGGTTTCTCAGTGCCGCTCAGCCTAGGGCAATGAGGCAGATTTGCATGCCATGTAGGACGTGAGAGAACACATTTCCTGGAGCTGTTGGAGTGCTGAGGAAATCTAGCTCTCCCAAGGAAGAGTGCAGTGTGTTGCCCTCCACTCAGCATACACAGAGTGACTGGGAAAGGTTTCCGGGCCTGGATGTTTCTTAGCAGCCCAGTGGAGCCTGCCGGTACTCGGTGTTCTTGCAGGGAATAGGGTGCCCACGCGAGGTCCTCGCTGTCTTGAAAAGCTTACTAACCTTAAAAGAAAACAGACCTGAAACTAAGGCCTCAAGGCAACTGCTCCAAGCTTCGCTTCGGCAGGGCTAGTCAAGGCTTTACCTTGAGGAAAGGCCTCACGTCAAGTTTCCTTTTAGCTCTAGAGCGTCTCAGGAGAAGCTCCCACCCAGGCTATGAAAGCACGCTGTTGATGTAGAGAACACTCGTTCCCTTCCCAGAGCCCTGCCTACAGTGACTAAAAGCACGTCCTAAAACTGTTTTTTAGGGAGCTTCAGGGCAGCATGAATGGAGCTTTCAAAATGGGAAAGCAAGGCTTGTGCCATAAGGTCCCCGTTTCCAGCGAACACGCAGCCTACCTCCGTGTGATTCCTACCAAGGAAATATACACTCTAGCTACACACTGGTCCCTTCCTTGAATAAAGTTTATTTGGCACGGAGTTCGGCGTGTAGCCAACCGCCTCCCCCAAGGAGCGCTCTAGGTAGGCTATCGGGCTTAGCTTCTTCTAAAACCCTGCAGTGTAAGAGGAAGAGCTGTGCTTTGGTTACAGCAGGAACGCAGGCCGACTTTCTCCTGTAAGGATGGGGTCTTATGGTGTGACTTTGTAGGAGGAATGCGAAGCAGTTTGGGTTTCTCAGTGCCGCTCAGCCTAGGGCAATGAGGCAGATTTGCATGCCATGTAGGACGTGAGAGAACACATTTCCTGGAGCTGTTGGAGTGCTGAGGAAATCTAGCTCTCCCAAGGAAGAGTGCAGTGTGTTGCCCTCCACTCAGCATACACAGAGTGACTGGGAAAGGTTTCCGGGCCTGGATGTTTCTTAGCAGCCCAGTGGAGCCTGCCGGTACTCGGTGTTCTTGCAGGGAATAGGGTGCCCACGCGAGGTCCTCGCTGTCTTGAAAAGCTTACTAACCTTAAAAGAAAACAGACCTGAAACTAAGGCCTCAAGGCAACTGCTCCAAGCTTCGCTTCGGCAGGGCTAGTCAAGGCTTTACCTTGAGGAAAGGCCTCACGTCAAGTTTCCTTTTAGCTCTAGAGCGTCTCAGGAGAAGCTCCCACCCAGGCTATGAAAGCACGCTGTTGATGTAGAGAACACTCGTTCCCTTCCCAGAGCCCTGCCTACAGTGACTAAAAGCACGTCCTAAAACTGTTTTTTAGGGAGCTTCAGGGCAGCATGAATGGAGCTTTCAAAATGGGAAAGCAAGGCTTGTGCCATAAGGTCCCCGTTTCCAGCGAACACGCAGCCTACCTCCGTGTGATTCCTACCAAGGAAATATACACTCTAGCTACACACTGGTCCCTTCCTTGAATAAAGTTTATTTGGCACGGAGTTCGGCGTGTAGCCAACCGCCTCCCCCAAGGAGCGCTCTAGGTAGGCTATCGGGCTTAGCTTCTTCTAAAACCCTGCAGTGTAAGAGGAAGAGCTGTGCTTTGGTTACAGCAGGAACGCAGGCCGACTTTCTCCTGTAAGGATGGGGTCTTATGGTGTGACTTTGTAGGAGGAATGCGAAGCAGTTTGGGTTTCTCAGTGCCGCTCAGCCTAGGGCAATGAGGCAGATTTGCATGCCATGTAGGACGTGAGAGAACACATTTCCTGGAGCTGTTGGAGTGCTGAGGAAATCTAGCTCTCCCAAGGAAGAGTGCAGTGTGTTGCCCTCCACTCAGCATACACAGAGTGACTGGGAAAGGTTTCCGGGCCTGGATGTTTCTTAGCAGCCCAGTGGAGCCTGCCGGTACTCGGTGTTCTTGCAGGGAATAGGGTGCCCACGCGAGGTCCTCGCTGTCTTGAAAAGCTTACTAACCTTAAAAGAAAACAGACCTGAAACTAAGGCCTCAAGGCAACTGCTCCAAGCTTCGCTTCGGCAGGGCTAGTCAAGGCTTTACCTTGAGGAAAGGCCTCACGTCAAGTTTCCTTTTAGCTCTAGAGCGTCTCAGGAGAAGCTCCCACCCAGGCTATGAAAGCACGCTGTTGATGTAGAGAACACTCGTTCCCTTCCCAGAGCCCTGCCTACAGTGACTAAAAGCACGTCCTAAAACTGTTTTTTAGGGAGCTTCAGGGCAGCATGAATGGAGCTTTCAAAATGGGAAAGCAAGGCTTGTGCCATAAGGTCCCCGTTTCCAGCGAACACGCAGCCTACCTCCGTGTGATTCCTACCAAGGAAATATACACTCTAGCTACACACTGGTCCCTTCCTTGAATAAAGTTTATTTGGCACGGAGTTCGGCGTGTAGCCAACCGCCTCCCCCAAGGAGCGCTCTAGGTAGGCTATCGGGCTTAGCTTCTTCTAAAACCCTGCAGTGTAAGAGGAAGAGCTGTGCTTTGGTTACAGCAGGAACGCAGGCCGACTTTCTCCTGTAAGGATGGGGTCTTATGGTGTGACTTTGTAGGAGGAATGCGAAGCAGTTTGGGTTTCTCAGTGCCGCTCAGCCTAGGGCAATGAGGCAGATTTGCATGCCATGTAGGACGTGAGAGAACACATTTCCTGGAGCTGTTGGAGTGCTGAGGAAATCTAGCTCTCCCAAGGAAGAGTGCAGTGTGTTGCCCTCCACTCAGCATACACAGAGTGACTGGGAAAGGTTTCCGGGCCTGGATGTTTCTTAGCAGCCCAGTGGAGCCTGCCGGTACTCGGTGTTCTTGCAGGGAATAGGGTGCCCACGCGAGGTCCTCGCTGTCTTGAAAAGCTTACTAACCTTAAAAGAAAACAGACCTGAAACTAAGGCCTCAAGGCAACTGCTCCAAGCTTCGCTTCGGCAGGGCTAGTCAAGGCTTTACCTTGAGGAAAGGCCTCACGTCAAGTTTCCTTTTAGCTCTAGAGCGTCTCAGGAGAAGCTCCCACCCAGGCTATGAAAGCACGCTGTTGATGTAGAGAACACTCGTTCCCTTCCCAGAGCCCTGCCTACAGTGACTAAAAGCACGTCCTAAAACTGTTTTTTAGGGAGCTTCAGGGCAGCATGAATGGAGCTTTCAAAATGGGAAAGCAAGGCTTGTGCCATAAGGTCCCCGTTTCCAGCGAACACGCAGCCTACCTCCGTGTGATTCCTACCAAGGAAATATACACTCTAGCTACACACTGGTCCCTTCCTTGAATAAAGTTTATTTGGCACGGAGTTCTGCGTGTAGCCAACCGCCTCCCCCAAGGAGCGCTCTAGGTAGGCTATCGGGCTTAGCTTCTTCTAAAACCCTGCAGTGTAAGAGGAAGAGCTGTGCTTTGGTTACAGCAGGAACGCAGGCCGACTTTCTCCTGTAAGGATGGGGTCTTATGGTGTGACTTTGTAGGAGGAATGCGAAGCAGTTTGGCTTTCTCAGTGCGCTCAGCCTAGGGCAATGAGGCAGATTTGCATGCCATGTAGGACGTGAGAGAACACATTTCCTGGAACTGTTGGAGTGCTGAGGAAATCTAGCTCTCCCAAGGAAGAGTGCAGTGTGTTGCCCTCCACTCAGCATACACAGAGTGACTGGGAAAGGTTTCCGGGCCTGGATGTTTCTTAGCAGCCCAGTGGAGCCTGCCGGTACTCGGTGTTCTTGCAGGGAATAGGGTGCCCACGCGAGGTCCTCGCTGTCTTGAAAAGCTTACTAACCTTAAAAGAAAACAGACCTGAAACTAAGGCCTCAAGGCAACTGCTCCAAGCTTCGCTTCGGCAGGGCTAGTCAAGGCTTTACCTTGAGGAAAGGCCTCACGTCAAGTTTCCTTTTAGCTCTAGAGCGTCTCAGGAGAAGCTCCCACCCAGGCTATGAAAGCACGCTGTTGATGTAGAGAACACTCGTTCCCTTCCCAGAGCCCTGCCTACAGTGACTAAAAGCACGTCCTAAAACTGTTTTTTAGGGAGCTTCAGGGCAGCATGAATGGAGCTTTCAAAATGGGAAAGCAAGGCTTGTGCCATAAGGTCCCCGTTTCCAGCGAACACGCAGCCTACCTCCGTGTGATTCCTACCAAGGAAATATACACTCTAGCTACACACTGGTCCCTTCCTTGAATAAAGTTTATTTGGCACGGAGTTCGGCGTGTAGCCAACCGCCTCCCCCAAGGAGCGCTCTAGGTAGGCTATCGGGCTTAGCTTCTTCTAAAACCCTGCAGTGTAAGAGGAAGAGCTGTGCTTTGGTTACAGCAGGAACGCAGGCCGACTTTCTCCTGTAAGGATGGGGTCTTATGGTGTGACTTTGTAGGAGGAATGCGAAGCAGTTTGGGTTTCTCAGTGCCGCTCAGCCTAGGGCAATGAGGCAGATTTGCATGCCATGTAGGACGTGAGAGAACACATTTCCTGGAGCTGTTGGAGTGCTGAGGAAATCTAGCTCTCCCAAGGAAGAGTGCAGTGTGTTGCCCTCCACTCAGCATACACAGAGTGACTGGGAAAGGTTTCCGGGCCTGGATGTTTCTTAGCAGCCCAGTGGAGCCTGCCGGTACTCGGTGTTCTTGCAGGGAATAGGGTGCCCACGCGAGGTCCTCGCTGTCTTGAAAAGCTTACTAACCTTAAAAGAAAACAGACCTGAAACTAAGGCCTCAAGGCAACTGCTCCAAGCTTCGCTTCGGCAGGGCTAGTCAAGGCTTTACCTTGAGGAAAGGCCTCACGTCAAGTTTCCTTTTAGCTCTAGAGCGTCTCAGGAGAAGCTCCCACCCAGGCTATGAAAGCACGCTGTTGATGTAGAGAACACTCGTTCCCTTCCCAGAGCCCTGCCTACAGTGACTAAAAGCACGTCCTAAAACTGTTTTTTAGGGAGCTTCAGGGCAGCATGAATGGAGCTTTCAAAATGGGAAAGCAAGGCTTGTGCCATAAGGTCCCCGTTTCCAGCGAACACGCAGCCTACCTCCGTGTGATTCCTACCAAGGAAATATACACTCTAGCTACACACTGGTCCCTTCCTTGAATAAAGTTTATTTGGCACGGAGTTCGGCGTGTAGCCAACCGCCTCCCCCAAGGAGCGCTCTAGGTAGGCTATCGGGCTTAGCTTCTTCTAAAACCCTGCAGTGTAAGAGGAAGAGCTGTGCTTTGGTTACAGCAGGAACGCAGGCCGACTTTCTCCTGTAAGGATGGGGTCTTATGGTGTGACTTTGTAGGAGGAATGCGAAGCAGTTTGGGTTTCTCAGTGCCGCTCAGCCTAGGGCAATGAGGCAGATTTGCATGCCATGTAGGACGTGAGAGAACACATTTCCTGGAGCTGTTGGAGTGCTGAGGAAATCTAGCTCTCCCAAGGAAGAGTGCAGTGTGTTGCCCTCCACTCAGCATACACAGAGTGACTGGGAAAGGTTTCCGGGCCTGGATGTTTCTTAGCAGCCCAGTGGAGCCTGCCGGTACTCGGTGTTCTTGCAGGGAATAGGGTGCCCACGCGAGGTCCTCGCTGTCTTGAAAAGCTTACTAACCTTAAAAGAAAACAGACCTGAAACTAAGGCCTCAAGGCAACTGCTCCAAGCTTCGCTTCGGCAGGGCTAGTCAAGGCTTTACCTTGAGGAAAGGCCTCACGTCAAGTTTCCTTTTAGCTCTAGAGCGTCTCAGGAGAAGCTCCCACCCAGGCTATGAAAGCACGCTGTTGATGTAGAGAACACTCGTTCCCTTCCCAGAGCCCTGCCTACAGTGACTAAAAGCACGTCCTAAAACTGTTTTTTAGGGAGCTTCAGGGCAGCATGAATGGAGCTTTCAAAATGGGAAAGCAAGGCTTGTGCCATAAGGTCCCCGTTTCCAGCGAACACGCAGCCTACCTCCGTGTGATTCCTACCAAGGAAATATACACTCTAGCTACACACTGGTCCCTTCCTTGAATAAAGTTTATTTGGCACGGAGTTCGGCGTGTAGCCAACCGCCTCCCCCAAGGAGCGCTCTAGGTAGGCTATCGGGCTTAGCTTCTTCTAAAACCCTGCAGTGTAAGAGGAAGAGCTGTGCTTTGGTTACAGCAGGAACGCAGGCCGACTTTCTCCTGTAAGGATGGGGTCTTATGGTGTGACTTTGTAGGAGGAATGCGAAGCAGTTTGGGTTTCTCAGTGCCGCTCAGCCTAGGGCAATGAGGCAGATTTGCATGCCATGTAGGACGTGAGAGAACACATTTCCTGGAGCTGTTGGAGTGCTGAGGAAATCTAGCTCTCCCAAGGAAGAGTGCAGTGTGTTGCCCTCCACTCAGCATACACAGAGTGACTGGGAAAGGTTTCCGGGCCTGGATGTTTCTTAGCAGCCCAGTGGAGCCTGCCGGTACTCGGTGTTCTTGCAGGGAATAGGGTGCCCACGCGAGGTCCTCGCTGTCTTGAAAAGCTTACTAACCTTAAAAGAAAACAGACCTGAAACTAAGGCCTCAAGGCAACTGCTCCAAGCTTCGCTTCGGCAGGGCTAGTCAAGGCTTTACCTTGAGGAAAGGCCTCACGTCAAGTTTCCTTTTAGCTCTACAGCGTCTCAGGAGAAGCTCCCACCCAGGCTATGAAAGCACGCTGTTGATGTAGAGAACACTCGTTCCCTTCCCAGAGCCCTGCCTACAGTGACTAAAAGCACGTCCTAAAACTGTTTTTTAGGTAGCTTCAGGGCAGCATGAATGGAGCTTTCAAAATGGGAAAGCAAGGCTTGTGCCATAAGGTCCCCGTTTCCAGCGAACACGCAGCCTACCTCCGTGTGATTCCTACCAAGGAAATATACACTCTAGCTACACACTGGTCCCTTCCTTGAATAAAGTTTATTTGGCACGGAGTTCGGCGTGTAGGCAACCGCCTCCCCCAAGGAGCGCTCTAGGTAGGCTATCGGGCTTAGCTTCTTCTAAAACCCTGCAGTGTAAGAGGAAGAGCTGTGCTTTGGTTACAGCAGGAACGCAGGCCGACTTTCTCCTGTAAGGATGGGGTCTTATGGTGTGACTTTGTAGGAGGAATGCGAAGCAGTTTGGGTTTCTCAGTGCCGCTCAGCCTAGGGCAATGAGGCAGATTTGCATGCCATGTAGGACGTGAGAGAACACATTTCCTGGAGCTGTTGGAGTGCTGAGGAAATCTAGCTCTCCCAAGGAAGAGTGCAGTGTGTTGCCCTCCACTCAGCATACACAGAGTGACTGGGAAAGGTTTCCGGGCCTGGATGTTTCTTAGCAGCCCAGTGGAGCCTGCCGGTACTCGGTGTTCTTGCAGGGAATAGGGTGCCCACGCGAGGTCCTCGCTGTCTTGAAAAGCTTACTAACCTTAAAAGAAAACAGACCTGAAACTAAGGCCTCAAGGCAACTGCTCCAAGCTTCGCTTCGGCAGGGCTAGTCAAGGCTTTACCTTGAGGAAAGGCCTCACGTCAAGTTTCCTTTTAGCTCTAGAGCGTCTCAGGAGAAGCTCCCACCCAGGCTATGAAAGCACGCTGTTGATGTAGAGAACACTCGTTCCCTTCCGAGAGCCCTGCCTACAGTGACTAAAAGCACGTCCTAAAACTGTTTTTTAGGTAGCTTCAGGGCAGCATGAATGGAGCTTTCAAAATGGGAAAGCAAGGCTTGTGCCATAAGGTCCCCGTTTCCAGCGAACACGCAGCCTACCTCCGTGTGATTCCTACCAAGGAAATATACACTCTAGCTACACACTGGTCCCTTCCTTGAATAAAGTTTATTTGGCACGGAGTTCGGCGTGTAGCCAACCGCCTCCCCCAAGGAGCGCTGTAGGTAGGCTATCGGGCTTAGCTTCTTCTAAAACCCTGCAGTGTAAGAGGAAGAGCTGTGCTTTGGTTACAGCAGGAACGCAGGCCGACTTTCTCCTGTAAGGATGGGGTCTTATGGTGTGACTTTGTAGGAGGAATGCGAAGCAGTTTGGGTTTCTCAGTGCCGCTCAGCCTAGGGCAATGAGGCAGATTTGCATGCCATGTAGGACGTGAGAGAACACATTTCCTGGAGCTGTTGGAGTGCTGAGGAAATCTAGCTCTCCCAAGGAAGAGTGCAGTGTGTTGCCCTCCACTCAGCATACACAGAGTGACTGGGAAAGGTTTCCGGGCCTGGATGTTTCTTAGCAGCCCAGTGGAGCCTGCCGGTACTCGGTGTTCTTGCAGGGAATAGGGTGCCCACGCGAGGTCCTCGCTGTCTTGAAAAGCTTACTAACCTTAAAAGAAAACAGACCTGAAACTAAGGCCTCAAGGCAACTGCTCCAAGCTTCGCTTCGGCAGGGCTAGTCAAGGCTTTACTTTGAGGAAAGGCCTCACGTCAAGTTTCCTTTTAGCTCTAGAGCGTCTCAGGAGAAGCTCCCACCCAGGCTATGAAAGCACGCTGTTGATGTAGAGAACACTCGTTCCCTTCCCAGAGCCCTGCCTACAGTGACTAAAAGCACGTCCTAAAACTGTTTTTTAGGGAGCTTCAGGGCAGCATGAATGGAGCTTTCAAAATGGGAAAGCAAGGCTTGTGCCATAAGGTCCCCGTTTCCAGTGAACACGCAGCCTACCTCCGTGTGATTCCTACCAAGGAAATATACACTCTAGCTACACACTGGTCCCTTCCTTGAATAAAGTTTATTTGGCACGGAGTTCTGCGTGTAGCCAACCGCCTCCCCCAAGGAGCGCTCTAGGTATGCTATCGGGCTTAGCTTCTTCTAAAACCCTGCAGTGTAAGAGGAAGAGCTGTGCTTTGGTTACAGCAGGAACGCAGGCCGACTTTCTCCTGTAAGGATGGGGTCTTATGGTGTGACTTTGTAGGAGGAATGCGAAGCAGTTTGGGTTTCTCAGTGCCGCTCAGCCTAGGGCAATGAGGCAGATTTGCATGCCATGTAGGACGTGAGAGAACACATTTCCTGGAGCTGTTGGAGTGCTGAGGAAATCTAGCTCTCCCAAGGAAGAGTGCAGTGTGTTGCCCTCCACTCAGCATACACAGAGTGACTGGGAAAGGTTTCCGGGCCTGGATGTTTCTTAGCAGCCCAGTGGAGCCTGCGGGTACTCGGTGTTCTTGCAGGGAATAGGGTGCCCACGCGAGGTCCTCGCTGTCTTGAAAAGCTTACTAACCTTAAAAGAAAACAGACCTGAAACTAAGGCCTCAAGGCAACTGCTCCAAGCTTCGCTTCGGCAGGGCTAGTCAAGGCTTTACCTTGAGGAAAGGCCTCACGTCAAGTTTCCTTTTAGCTCTAGAGCGTCTCAGGAGAAGCTCCCACCCTGGCTATGAAAGCACGCTGTTGATGTAAGAACACTCGTTCCCTTCCCAGAGCCTTGCCTACAGTGACTAAAAACACGTCCTAAAACTGTTTTTTAGGTAGCTTCAGGGCAGCCTGAATGGAACTTTCAAAATGGGAAAGCAAGGCTTCTGCCATAAGGTCCCCGTTTCCAGCGAACACGCAGCCTACCTCCGTGTGATTCCTACCAAGGAAATATACACTCTAGCTACACACTGGTCCCTTCCTTGAATAAAGTTTATTTGGCACGGAGTTCGGCGTGTAGCCAACCGCCTCCCCCAAGGAGCGCTCTAGGTAGGCTATCGGGCTTAGCTTCTTCTAAAACCCTGCAGTGTAAGAGGAAGAGCTGTGCTTTGGTTACAGCAGGAACGCAGGCCGACTTTCTCCTGTAAGGATGGGGTCTTATGGTGTGACTTTGTAGGAGGAATGCGAAGCAGTTTGGGTTTCTCAGTGCCGCTCAGCCTAGGGCAATGAGGCAGATTTGCATGCCATGTAGGACGTGAGAGAACACATTTCCTGGAACTGTTGGATTGCTGAGGAAATCTAGCTCTCCCAAGGAAGAGTGCAGTGTGTTGCCCTCCACTCAGCATACACAGAGTGACTGGGAAAGGTTTCCGGGCCTGGATGTTTCTTAGCAGCCCAGTGGAGCCTGCGGGTACTCGGTGTTCTTGCAGGGAATAGGGTGCCCACGCGAGGTCCTCGCTGTCTTGAAAAGCTTACTAACCTTAAAAGAAAACAGACCTGAAACTAAGGCCTCAAGGCAACTGCTCCAAGCTTCGCTTCGGCAGGGCTAGTCAAGGCTTTACCTTGAGGAAAGGCCTCACGTCAAGTTTCCTTTTAGCTCTAGAGCGTCTCAGGAGAAGCTCCCACCCTGGCTATGAAAGCACGCTGTTGATGTAAGAACACTCGTTCCCTTCCCAGAGCCTTGCCTACAGTGACTAAAAACACGTCCTAAAACTGTTTTTTAGGTAGCTTCAGGGCAGCCTGAATGGAACTTTCAAAATGGGAAAGCAAGTCTTCTGCCATAAGGTCCCCGTTTCCAGCGAACACGCAGCCTACCTCCTTGTGATTCCTACCAAGTAAATATACACTCTAGCTACACACTGGTCCCTTCCTTGAATAAAGTTTATTTGGCACGGAGTTCTGCGTGTAGCCAACCGCCTCCCCCAAGGAGCGCTCTAGGTAGGCTATAGGGCTTAGCTTCTTCTAAAACCCTGCAGTGTAAGAGGAAGAGCTGTGCTTTGGTTACAGCAGGAACGCAGGCCGACTTTCTCCTGTAAGGATGGGGTCTTATGGTGTGACTTTGTAGGAGGAATGCGAAGCAGTTTGGGTTTCTCAGTGCCGCTCAGCCTAGGGCAATGAGGCAGATTTGCATGCCATGTAGGACGTGAGAGAACACATTTCCTGGAGCTGTTGGAGTGCTGAGGAAATCTAGCTCTCCCAAGGAAGAGTGCAGTGTGTTGCCCTCCACTCAGCATACACAGAGTGACTGGGAAAGGTTTCCGGGCCTGGATGTTTCTTAGCAGCCCAGTGGAGCCTGCCGGTACTCGGTGTTCTTGCAGGGAATAGGGTGCCCACGCGAGGTCCTCGCTGTCTTGAAAAGCTTACTAACCTTAAAAGAAAACAGACCTGAAACTAAGGCCTCAAGGCAACTGCTCCAAGCTTCGCTTCGGCAGGGCTAGTCAAGGCTTTACCTTGAGGAAAGGCCTCACGTCAAGTTTCCTTTTAGCTCTAGAGCGTCTCAGGAGAAGCTCCCACCCAGGCTATGAAAGCACGCTGTTGATGTAGAGAACACTCGTTCCCTTCCCAGAGCCCTGCCTACAGTGACTAAAAGCACGTCCTAAAACTGTTTTTTAGGGAGCTTCAGGGCAGCATGAATGGAGCTTTCAAAATGGGAAAGCAAGGCTTGTGCCATAAGGTCCCCGTTTCCAGCGAACACGCAGCCTACCTCCGTGTGATTCCTACCAAGGAAATATACACTCTAGCTACACACTGGTCCCTTCCTTGAATAAAGTTTATTTGGCACGGAGTTCTGCGTGTAGCCAACCGCCTCCCCCAAGGAGCGCTCTAGGTAGGCTATCGGGCTTAGCTTCTTCTAAAACCCTGCAGTGTAAGAGGAAGAGCTGTGCTTTGGTTACAGCAGGAACGCAGGCCGACTTTCTCCTGTAACGATGGGGTCTTATGGTGTGACTTTGTAGGAGGAATGCGAAGCAGTTTGGGTTTCTCAGTGCCGCTCAGCCTAGGGCAATGAGGCAGATTTGCATGCCATGTAGGACGTGAGAGAACACATTTCCTGGAGCTGTTGGAGTGCTGAGGAAATCTAGCTCTCCCAAGGAAGAGTGCAGTGTGTTGCCCTCCACTCAGCATACACAGAGTGACTGGGAAAGGTTTCCGGGCCTGGATGTTTCTTAGCAGCCCAGTGGAGCCTGCCGGTACTCGGTGTTCTTGCAGGGAATAGGGTGCCCACGCGAGGTCCTCGCTGTCTTGAAAAGCTTACTAACCTTAAAAGAAAACAGACCTGAAACTAAGGCCTCAAGGCAACTGCTCCAAGCTTCGCTTCGGCAGGGCTAGTCAAGGCTTTACCTTGAGGAAAGGCCTCACGTCAAGTTTCCTTTTAGCTCTAGAGCGTCTCAGGAGAAGCTCCCACCCAGGCTATGAAAGCACGCTGTTGATGTAGAGAACACTCGTTCCCTTCCCAGAGCCCTGCCTACAGTGACTAAAAGCACGTCCTAAAACTGTTTTTTAGGTAGCTTCAGGGCAGCATGAATGGAGCTTTCAAAATGGGAAAGCAAGGCTTGTGCCATAAGGTCCCCGTTTCCAGCGAACACGCAGCCTACCTCCGTGTGATTCCTACCAAGGAAATATACACTCTAGCTACACACTGGTCCCTTCCTTGAATAAAGTTTATTTGGCACGGAGTTCGGCGTGTAGGCAACCGCCTCCCCCAAGGAGCGCTCTAGGTAGGCTATCGGGCTTAGCTTCTTCTAAAACCCTGCAGTGTAAGAGGAAGAGCTGTGCTTTGGTTACAGCAGGAACGCAGGCCGACTTTCTCCTGTAAGGATGGGGTCTTATGGTGTGACTTTGTAGGAGGAATGCGTAGCAGTTTGGGTTTCTCAGTGCCGCTCAGCCTAGGGCAATGAGGCAGATTTGCATGCCATGTAGGACGTGAGAGAACACATTTCCTGGAGCTGTTGGAGTGCTGAGGAAATCTAGCTCTCCCAAGGAAGAGTGCAGTGTGTTGCCCTCCACTCAGCATACACAGAGTGACTGGGAAAGGTTTCCGGGCCTGGATGTTTCTTACCATCCAGTGGAGCCTGCCGGTACTCGGTGTTCTTGCAGGGAATAGGGTGCCCACGCGAGGTCCTCGCTGTCTTGAAAAGCTTACTAACCTTAAAAGAAAACAGACCTGAAACTAAGGCCTCAAGGCAACTGCTCCAAGCTTCGCTTCGGCAGGGCTAGTCAAGGCTTTACCTTGAGGAAAGGCCTCACGTCAAGTTTCCTTTTAGCTCTAGAGCGTCTCAGGAGAAGCTCCCACCCAGGCTATGAAAGCACGCTGTTGATGTAGAGAACACTCGTTCCCTTCCCAGAGCCCTGCCTACAGTGACTAAAAGCACGTCCTTAAACTGTTTTTTAGGTAGCTTCAGGGCAGCATGAATGGAGCTTTCAAAATGGGAAAGCAAGGCTTGTGCCATAAGGTCCCCGTTTCCAGCGAACACGCAGCCTACCTCCGTGTGATTCCTACCAAGGAAATATACACTCTAGCTACACACTGGTCCCTTCCTTGAATAAAGTTTATTTGGCACGGAGTTCGGCGTGTAGCCAACCGCCTCCCCCAAGGAGCGCTGTAGGTAGGCTATCGGGCTTAGCTTCTTCTAAAACCCTGCAGTGTAAGAGGAAGAGCTGTGCTTTGGTTACAGCAGGAACGCAGGCCGACTTTCTCCTGTAAGGATGGGGTCTTATGGTGTGACTTTGTAGGAGGAATGCGAAGCAGTTTGGGTTTCTCAGTGCCGCTCAGCCTAGGGCAATGAGGCAGATTTGCATGCCATGTAGGACGTGAGAGAACACATTTCCTGGAGCTGTTGGAGTGCTGAGGAAATCTAGCTCTCCCAAGGAAGAGTGCAGTGTGTTGCCCTCCACTCAGCATACACAGAGTGACTGGGAAAGGTTTCCGGGCCTGGATGTTTCTTAGCAGCCCAGTGGAGCCTGCGGGTACTCGGTGTTCTTGCAGGGAATAGGGTGCCCACGCGAGGTCCTCGCTGTCTTGAAAAGCTTACTAACCTTAAAAGAAAACAGACCTGAAACTAAGGCCTCAAGGCAACTGCTCCAAGCTTCGCTTCGGCAGGGCTAGTCAAGGCTTTACCTTGAGGAAAGGCCTCACGTCAAGTTTCCTTTTAGCTCTAGAGCGTCTCAGGAGAAGCTCCCACCCTGGCTATGAAAGCACGCTGTTGATGTAAGAACACTCGTTCCCTTCCCAGAGCCTTGCCTACAGTGACTAAAAACACGTCCTAAAACTGTTTTTTAGGTAGCTTCAGGGCAGCCTGAATGGAACTTTCAAAATGGGAAAGCAAGGCTTCTGCCATAAGGTCCCCGTTTCCAGCGAACACGCAGCCTACCTCCGTGTGATTCCTACCAAGGAAATATACACTCTAGCTACACACTGGTCCCTTCCTTGAATAAAGTTTATTTGGCACGGAGTTCGGCGTGTAGCCAACCGCCTCCCCCAAGGAGCGCTCTAGGTAGGCTATCGGGCTTAGCTTCTTCTAAAACCCTGCAGTGTAAGAGGAAGAGCTGTGCTTTGGTTACAGCAGGAACGCAGGCCGACTTTCTCCTGTAAGGATGGGGTCTTATGGTGTGACTTTGTAGGAGGAATGCGAAGCAGTTTGGGTTTCTCAGTGCCGCTCAGCCTAGGGCAATGAGGCAGATTTGCATGCCATGTAGGACGTGAGAGAACACATTTCCTGGAACTGTTGGATTGCTGAGGAAATCTAGCTCTCCCAAGGAAGAGTGCAGTGTGTTGCCCTCCACTCAGCATACACAGAGTGACTGGGAAAGGTTTCCGGGCCTGGATGTTTCTTAGCAGCCCAGTGGAGCCTGCGGGTACTCGGTGTTCTTGCAGGGAATAGGGTGCCCACGCGAGGTCCTCGCTGTCTTGAAAAGCTTACTAACCTTAAAAGAAAACAGACCTGAAACTAAGGCCTCAAGGCAACTGCTCCAAGCTTCGCTTCGGCAGGGCTAGTCAAGGCTTTACCTTGAGGAAAGGCCTCACGTCAAGTTTCCTTTTAGCTCTAGAGCGTCTCAGGAGAAGCTCCCACCCTGGCTATGAAAGCACGCTGTTGATGTAAGAACACTCGTTCCCTTCCCAGAGCCTTGCCTACAGTGACTAAAAACACGTCCTAAAACTGTTTTTTAGGTAGCTTCAGGGCAGCCTGAATGGAACTTTCAAAATGGGAAAGCAAGTCTTCTGCCATAAGGTCCCCGTTTCCAGCGAACACGCAGCCTACCTCCTTGTGATTCCTACCAAGTAAATATACACTCTAGCTACACACTGGTCCCTTCCTTGAATAAAGTTTATTTGGCACGGAGTTCTGCGTGTAGCCAACCGCCTCCCCCAAGGAGCGCTCTAGGTAGGCTATAGGGCTTAGCTTCTTCTAAAACCCTGCAGTGTAAGAGGAAGAGCTGTGCTTTGGTTACAGCAGGAACGCAGGCCGACTTTCTCCTGTAAGGATGGGGTCTTATGGTGTGACTTTGTAGGAGGAATGCGAAGCAGTTTGGGTTTCTCAGTGCCGCTCAGCCTAGGGCAATGAGGCAGATTTGCATGCCATGTAGGACGTGAGAGAACACATTTCCTGGAGCTGTTGGAGTGCTGAGGAAATCTAGCTCTCCCAAGGAAGAGTGCAGTGTGTTGCCCTCCACTCAGCATACACAGAGTGACTGGGAAAGGTTTCCGGGCCTGGATGTTTCTTAGCAGCCCAGTGGAGCCTGCCGGTACTCGGTGTTCTTGCAGGGAATAGGGTGCCCACGCGAGGTCCTCGCTGTCTTGAAAAGCTTACTAACCTTAAAAGAAAACAGACCTGAAACTAAGGCCTCAAGGCAACTGCTCCAAGCTTCGCTTCGGCAGGGCTAGTCAAGGCTTTACCTTGAGGAAAGGCCTCACGTCAAGTTTCCTTTTAGCTCTAGAGCGTCTCAGGAGAAGCTCCCACCCAGGCTATGAAAGCACGCTGTTGATGTAGAGAACACTCGTTCCCTTCCCAGAGCCCTGCCTACAGTGACTAAAAGCACGTCCTAAAACTGTTTTTTAGGGAGCTTCAGGGCAGCATGAATGGAGCTTTCAAAATGGGAAAGCAAGGCTTGTGCCATAAGGTCCCCGTTTCCAGCGAACACGCAGCCTACCTCCGTGTGATTCCTACCAAGGAAATATACACTCTAGCTACACACTGGTCCCTTCCTTGAATAAAGTTTATTTGGCACGGAGTTCTGCGTGTAGCCAACCGCCTCCCCCAAGGAGCGCTCTAGGTAGGCTATCGGGCTTAGCTTCTTCTAAAACCCTGCAGTGTAAGAGGAAGAGCTGTGCTTTGGTTACAGCAGGAACGCAGGCCGACTTTCTCCTGTAACGATGGGGTCTTATGGTGTGACTTTGTAGGAGGAATGCGAAGCAGTTTGGGTTTCTCAGTGCCGCTCAGCCTAGGGCAATGAGGCAGATTTGCATGCCAGGTAGGACGTGAGAGAACACATTTCCTGGAGCTGTTGGAGTGCTGAGGAAATCTAGCTCTCCCAAGGAAGAGTGCAGTGTGTTGCCCTCCACTCAGCATACACAGAGTGACTGGGAAAGGTTTCCGGGCCTGGATGTTTCTTAGCAGCCCAGTGGAGCCTGCCGGTACTCGGTGTTCTTGCAGGGAATAGGGTGCCCACGCGAGGTCCTCGCTGTCTTGAAAAGCTTACTAACCTTAAAAGAAAACAGACCTGAAACTAAGGCCTCAAGGCAACTGCTCCAAGCTTCGCTTCGGCAGGGCTAGTCAAGGCTTTACCTTGAGGAAAGGCCTCACGTCAAGTTTCCTTTTAGCTCTAGAGCGTCTCAGGAGAAGCTCCCACCCAGGCTATGAAAGCACGCTGTTGATGTAGAGAACACTCGTTCCCTTCCCAGAGCCCTGCCTACAGTGACTAAAAGCACGTCCTAAAACTGTTTTTTAGGTAGCTTCAGGGCAGCATGAATGGAGCTTTCAAAATGGGAAAGCAAGGCTTGTGCCATAAGGTCCCCGTTTCCAGCGAACACGCAGCCTACCTCCGTGTGATTCCTACCAAGGAAATATACACTCTAGCTACACACTGGTCCCTTCCTTGAATAAAGTTTATTTGGCACGGAGTTCGGCGTGTAGGCAACCGCCTCCCCCAAGGAGCGCTCTAGGTAGGCTATCGGGCTTAGCTTCTTCTAAAACCCTGCAGTGTAAGAGGAAGAGCTGTGCTTTGGTTACAGCAGGAACGCAGGCCGACTTTCTCCTGTAAGGATGGGGTCTTATGGTGTGACTTTGTAGGAGGAATGCGTAGCAGTTTGGGTTTCTCAGTGCCGCTCAGCCTAGGGCAATGAGGCAGATTTGCATGCCATGTAGGACGTGAGAGAACACATTTCCTGGAGCTGTTGGAGTGCTGAGGAAATCTAGCTCTCCCAAGGAAGAGTGCAGTGTGTTGCCCTCCACTCAGCATACACAGAGTGACTGGGAAAGGTTTCCGGGCCTGGATGTTTCTTAGCAGCCCAGTGGAGCCTGCCGGTACTCGGTGTTCTTGCAGGGAATAGGGTGCCCACGCGAGGTCCTCGCTGTCTTGAAAAGCTTACTAACCTTAAAAGAAAACAGACCTGAAACTAAGGCCTCAAGGCAACTGCTCCAAGCTTCGCTTCGGCAGGGCTAGTCAAGGCTTTACCTTGAGGAAAGGCCTCACGTCAAGTTTCCTTTTAGCTCTAGAGCGTCTCAAGAGAAGCTCCCACCCAGGCTATGAAAGCACGCTGTTGATGTAGAGAACACTCGTTCCCTTCCCAGAGCCCTGCCTACAGTGACTAAAAGCACGTCCTTAAACTGTTTTTTAGGTAGCTTCAGGGCAGCATGAATGGAGCTTTCAAAATGGGAAAGCAAGGCTTGTGCCATAAGGTCCCCGTTTCCAGCGAACACGCAGCCTACCTCCGTGTGATTCCTACCAAGGAAATATACACTCTAGCTACACACTGGTCCCTTCCTTGAATAAAGTTTATTTGGCACGGAGTTCGGCGTGTAGCCAACCGCCTCCCCCAAGGAGCGCTCTAGGTAGGCTATCGGGCTTAGCTTCTTCTAAAACCCTGCAGTGTAAGAGGAAGAGCTGTGCTTTGGTTACAGCAGGAACGCAGGCCGACTTTCTCCTGTAAGGATGGGGTCTTATGGTGTGACTTTGTAGGAGGAATGCGAAGCAGTTTGGGTTTCTCAGTGCCGCTCAGCCTAGGGCAATGAGGCAGATTTGCATGCCATGTAGGACGTGAGAGAACACATTTCCTGGAACTGTTGGATTGCTGAGGAAATCTAGCTCTCCCAAGGAAGAGTGCAGTGTGTTGCCCTCCACTCAGCATACACAGAGTGACTGGGAAAGGTTTCCGGGCCTGGATGTTTCTTAGCAGCCCAGTGGAGCCTGCGGGTACTCGGTGTTCTTGCAGGGAATAGGGTGCCCACGCGAGGTCCTCGCTGTCTTGAAAAGCTTACTAACCTTAAAAGAAAACAGACCTGAAACTAAGGCCTCAAGGCAACTGCTCCAAGCTTCGCTTCGGCAGGGCTAGTCAAGGCTTTACCTTGAGGAAAGGCCTCACGTCAAGTTTCCTTTTAGCTCTAGAGCGTCTCAGGAGAAGCTCCCACCCTGGCTATGAAAGCACGCTGTTGATGTAAGAACACTCGTTCCCTTCCCAGAGCCTTGCCTACAGTGACTAAAAACACGTCCTAAAACTGTTTTTTAGGTAGCTTCAGGGCAGCCTGAATGGAACTTTCAAAATGGGAAAGCAAGTCTTCTGCCATAAGGTCCCCGTTTCCAGCGAACACGCAGCCTACCTCCTTGTGATTCCTACCAAGTAAATATACACTCTAGCTACACACTGGTCCCTTCCTTGAATAAAGTTTATTTGGCACGGAGTTCTGCGTGTAGCCAACCGCCTCCCCCAAGGAGCGCTCTAGGTAGGCTATAGGGCTTAGCTTCTTCTAAAACCCTGCAGTGTAAGAGGAAGAGCTGTGCTTTGGTTACAGCAGGAACGCAGGCCGACTTTCTCCTGTAAGGATGGGGTCTTATGGTGTGACTTTGTAGGAGGAATGCGAAGCAGTTTGGGTTTCTCAGTGCCGCTCAGCCTAGGGCAATGAGGCAGATTTGCATGCCATGTAGGACGTGAGAGAACACATTTCCTGGAGCTGTTGGAGTGCTGAGGAAATCTAGCTCTCCCAAGGAAGAGTGCAGTGTGTTGCCCTCCACTCAGCATACACAGAGTGACTGGGAAAGGTTTCCGGGCCTGGATGTTTCTTAGCAGCCCAGTGGAGCCTGCCGGTACTCGGTGTTCTTGCAGGGAATAGGGTGCCCACGCGAGGTCCTCGCTGTCTTGAAAAGCTTACTAACCTTAAAAGAAAACAGACCTGAAACTAAGGCCTCAAGGCAACTGCTCCAAGCTTCGCTTCGGCAGGGCTAGTCAAGGCTTTACCTTGAGGAAAGGCCTCACGTCAAGTTTCCTTTTAGCTCTAGAGCGTCTCAGGAGAAGCTCCCACCCAGGCTATGAAAGCACGCTGTTGATGTAGAGAACACTCGTTCCCTTCCCAGAGCCCTGCCTACAGTGACTAAAAGCACGTCCTAAAACTGTTTTTTAGGGAGCTTCAGGGCAGCATGAATGGAGCTTTCAAAATGGGAAAGCAAGGCTTGTGCCATAAGGTCCCCGTTTCCAGCGAACACGCAGCCTACCTCCGTGTGATTCCTACCAAGGAAATATACACTCTAGCTACACACTGGTCCCTTCCTTGAATAAAGTTTATTTGGCACGGAGTTCTGCGTGTAGCCAACCGCCTCCCCCAAGGAGCGCTCTAGGTAGGCTATCGGGCTTAGCTTCTTCTAAAACCCTGCAGTGTAAGAGGAAGAGCTGTGCTTTGGTTACAGCAGGAACGCAGGCCGACTTTCTCCTGTAACGATGGGGTCTTATGGTGTGACTTTGTAGGAGGAATGCGAAGCAGTTTGGGTTTCTCAGTGCCGCTCAGCCTAGGGCAATGAGGCAGATTTGCATGCCATGTAGGACGTGAGAGAACACATTTCCTGGAGCTGTTGGAGTGCTGAGGAAATCTAGCTCTCCCAAGGAAGAGTGCAGTGTGTTGCCCTCCACTCAGCATACACAGAGTGACTGGGAAAGGTTTCCGGGCCTGGATGTTTCTTAGCAGCCCAGTGGAGCCTGCCGGTACTCGGTGTTCTTGCAGGGAATAGGGTGCCCACGCGAGGTCCTCGCTGTCTTGAAAAGCTTACTAACCTTAAAAGAAAACAGACCTGAAACTAAGGCCTCAAGGCAACTGCTCCAAGCTTCGCTTCGGCAGGGCTAGTCAAGGCTTTACCTTGAGGAAAGGCCTCACGTCAAGTTTCCTTTTAGCTCTAGAGCGTCTCAGGAGAAGCTCCCACCCAGGCTATGAAAGCACGCTGTTGATGTAGAGAACACTCGTTCCCTTCCCAGAGCCCTGCCTACAGTGACTAAAAGCACGTCCTAAAACTGTTTTTTAGGTAGCTTCAGGGCAGCATGAATGGAGCTTTCAAAATGGGAAAGCAAGGCTTGTGCCATAAGGTCCCCGTTTCCAGCGAACACGCAGCCTACCTCCGTGTGATTCCTACCAAGGAAATATACACTCTAGCTACACACTGGTCCCTTCCTTGAATAAAGTTTATTTGGCACGGAGTTCGGCGTGTAGGCAACCGCCTCCCCCAAGGAGCGCTCTAGGTAGGCTATCGGGCTTAGCTTCTTCTAAAACCCTGCAGTGTAAGAGGAAGAGCTGTGCTTTGGTTACAGCAGGAACGCAGGCCGACTTTCTCCTGTAAGGATGGGGTCTTATGGTGTGACTTTGTAGGAGGAATGCGTAGCAGTTTGGGTTTCTCAGTGCCGCTCAGCCTAGGGCAATGAGGCAGATTTGCATGCCATGTAGGACGTGAGAGAACACATTTCCTGGAGCTGTTGGAGTGCTGAGGAAATCTAGCTCTCCCAAGGAAGAGTGCAGTGTGTTGCCCTCCACTCAGCATACACAGAGTGACTGGGAAAGGTTTCCGGGCCTGGATGTTTCTTAGCAGCCCAGTGGAGCCTGCCGGTACTCGGTGTTCTTGCAGGGAATAGGGTGCCCACGCGAGGTCCTCGCTGTCTTGAAAAGCTTACTAACCTTAAAAGAAAACAGACCTGAAACTAAGGCCTCAAGGCAACTGCTCCAAGCTTCGCTTCGGCAGGGCTAGTCAAGGCTTTACCTTGAGGAAAGGCCTCACGTCAAGTTTCCTTTTAGCTCTAGAGCGTCTCAGGAGAAGCTCCCACCCAGGCTATGAAAGCACGCTGTTGATGTAGAGAACACTCGTTCCCTTCCCAGAGCCCTGCCTACAGTGACTAAAAGCACGTCCTTAAACTGTTTTTTAGGTAGCTTCAGGGCAGCATGAATGGAGCTTTCAAAATGGGAAAGCAAGGCTTGTGCCATAAGGTCCCCGTTTCCAGCGAACACGCAGCCTACCTCCGTGTGATTCCTACCAAGGAAATATACACTCTAGCTACACACTGGTCCCTTCCTTGAATAAAGTTTATTTGGCACGGAGTTCGGCGTGTAGCCAACCGCCTCCCCCAAGGAGCGCTGTAGGTAGGCTATCGGGCTTAGCTTCTTCTAAAACCCTGCAGTGTAAGAGGAAGAGCTGTGCTTTGGTTACAGCAGGAACGCAGGCCGACTTTCTCCTGTAAGGATGGGGTCTTATGGTGTGACTTTGTAGGAGGAATGCGAAGCAGTTTGGGTTTCTCAGTGCCGCTCAGCCTAGGGCAATGAGGCAGATTTGCATGCCATGTAGGACGTGAGAGAACACATTTCCTGGAGCTGTTGGAGTGCTGAGGAAATCTAGCTCTCCCAAGGAAGAGTGCAGTGTGTTGCCCTCCACTCAGCATACACAGAGTGACTGGGAAAGGTTTCCGGGCCTGGATGTTTCTTAGCAGCCCAGTGGAGCCTGCCGGTACTCGGTGTTCTTGCAGGGAATAGGGTGCCCACGCGAGGTCCTCGCTGTCTTGAAAAGCTTACTAACCTTAAAAGAAAACAGACCTGAAACTAAGGCCTCAAGGCAACTGCTCCAAGCTTCGCTTCGGCAGGGCTAGTCAAGGCTTTACCTTGAGGAAAGGCCTCACGTCAAGTTTCCTTTTAGCTCTAGAGCGTCTCAGGAGAAGCTCCCACCCAGGCTATGAAAGCAGGCTGTTGATGTAGAGAACACTCGTTCCCTTCCCAGAGCCCTGCCTACAGTGACTAAAAGCACGTCCTAAAACTGTTTTTTAGGGAGCTTCAGGGCAGCATGAATGGAGCTTTCAAAATGGGAAAGCAAGGCTTGTGCCATAAGGTCCCCGTTTCCAGCGAACACGCAGCCTACCTCCGTGTGATTCCTACCAAGGAAATATACACTCTAGCTACACACTGGTCCCTTCCTTGAATAAAGTTTATTTGGCACGGAGTTCTGCGTGTAGCCAACCGCCTCCCCCAAGGAGCGCTCTAGGTAGGCTATCGGGCTTAGCTTCTTCTAAAACCCTGCAGTGTAAGAGGAAGAGCTGTGCTTTGGTTACAGCAGGAACGCAGGCCGACTTTCTCCTGTAAGGATGGGGTCTTATGGTGTGACTTTGTAGGAGGAATGCGAAGCAGTTTGGGTTTCTCAGTGCCGCTCAGCCTAGGGCAATGAGGCAGATTTGCATGCCATGTAGGACGTGAGAGAACACATTTCCTGGAGCTGTTGGAGTGCTGAGGAAATCTAGCTCTCCCAAGGAAGAGTGCAGTGTGTTGCCCTCCACTCAGCATACACAGAGTGACTGGGAAAGGTTTCCGGGCCTGGATGTTTCTTAGCAGCCCAGTGGAGCCTGCGGGTACTCGGTGTTCTTGCAGGGAATAGGGTGCCCACGCGAGGTCCTCGCTGTCTTGAAAAGCTTACTAACCTTAAAAGAAAACAGACCTGAAACTAAGGCCTCAAGGCAACTGCTCCAAGCTTCGCTTCGGCAGGGCTAGTCAAGGCTTTACCTTGAGGAAAGGCCTCACGTCAAGTTTCCTTTTAGCTCTAGAGCGTCTCAGGAGAAGCTCCCACCCTGGCTATGAAAGCACGCTGTTGATGTAAGAACACTCGTTCCCTTCCCAGAGCCTTGCCTACAGTGACTAAAAACACGTCCTAAAACTGTTTTTTAGGTAGCTTCAGGGCAGCCTGAATGGAACTTTCAAAATGGGAAAGCAAGGCTTCTGCCATAAGGTCCCCGTTTCCAGCGAACACGCAGCCTACCTCCGTGTGATTCCTACCAAGGAAATATACACTCTAGCTACACACTGGTCCCTTCCTTGAATAAAGTTTATTTGGCACGGAGTTCGGCGTGTAGCCAACCGCCTCCCCCAAGGAGCGCTCTAGGTAGGCTATCGGGCTTAGCTTCTTCTAAAACCCTGCAGTGTAAGAGGAAGAGCTGTGCTTTGGTTACAGCAGGAACGCAGGCCGACTTTCTCCTGTAAGGATGGGGTCTTATGGTGTGACTTTGTAGGAGGAATGCGAAGCAGTTTGGGTTTCTCAGTGCCGCTCAGCCTAGGGCAATGAGGCAGATTTGCATGCCATGTAGGACGTGAGAGAACACATTTCCTGGAACTGTTGGATTGCTGAGGAAATCTAGCTCTCCCAAGGAAGAGTGCAGTGTGTTGCCCTCCACTCAGCATACACAGAGTGACTGGGAAAGGTTTCCGGGCCTGGATGTTTCTTAGCAGCCCAGTGGAGCCTGCGGGTACTCGGTGTTCTTGCAGGGAATAGGGTGCCCACGCGAGGTCCTCGCTGTCTTGAAAAGCTTACTAACCTTAAAAGAAAACAGACCTGAAACTAAGGCCTCAAGGCAACTGCTCCAAGCTTCGCTTCGGCAGGGCTAGTCAAGGCTTTACCTTGAGGAAAGGCCTCACGTCAAGTTTCCTTTTAGCTCTAGAGCGTCTCAGGAGAAGCTCCCACCCTGGCTATGAAAGCACGCTGTTGATGTAAGAACACTCGTTCCCTTCCCAGAGCCTTGCCTACAGTGACTAAAAACACGTCCTAAAACTGTTTTTTAGGTAGCTTCAGGGCAGCCTGAATGGAACTTTCAAAATGGGAAAGCAAGTCTTCTGCCATAAGGTCCCCGTTTCCAGCGAACACGCAGCCTACCTCCTTGTGATTCCTACCAAGTAAATATACACTCTAGCTACACACTGGTCCCTTCCTTGAATAAAGTTTATTTGGCACGGAGTTCTGCGTGTAGCCAACCGCCTCCCCCAAGGAGCGCTCTAGGTAGGCTATAGGGCTTAGCTTCTTCTAAAACCCTGCAGTGTAAGAGGAAGAGCTGTGCTTTGGTTACAGCAGGAACGCAGGCCGACTTTCTCCTGTAAGGATGGGGTCTTATGGTGTGACTTTGTAGGAGGAATGCGAAGCAGTTTGGGTTTCTCAGTGCCGCTCAGCCTAGGGCAATGAGGCAGATTTGCATGCCATGTAGGACGTGAGAGAACACATTTCCTGGAGCTGTTGGAGTGCTGAGGAAATCTAGCTCTCCCAAGGAAGAGTGCAGTGTGTTGCCCTCCACTCAGCATACACAGAGTGACTGGGAAAGGTTTCCGGGCCTGGATGTTTCTTAGCAGCCCAGTGGAGCCTGCCGGTACTCGGTGTTCTTGCAGGGAATAGGGTGCCCACGCGAGGTCCTCGCTGTCTTGAAAAGCTTACTAACCTTAAAAGAAAACAGACCTGAAACTAAGGCCTCAAGGCAACTGCTCCAAGCTTCGCTTCGGCAGGGCTAGTCAAGGCTTTACCTTGAGGAAAGGCCTCACGTCAAGTTTCCTTTTAGCTCTAGAGCGTCTCAGGAGAAGCTCCCACCCAGGCTATGAAAGCACGCTGTTGATGTAGAGAACACTCGTTCCCTTCCCAGAGCCCTGCCTACAGTGACTAAAAGCACGTCCTAAAACTGTTTTTTAGGGAGCTTCAGGGCAGCATGAATGGAGCTTTCAAAATGGGAAAGCAAGGCTTGTGCCATAAGGTCCCCGTTTCCAGCGAACACGCAGCCTACCTCCGTGTGATTCCTACCAAGGAAATATACACTCTAGCTACACACTGGTCCCTTCCTTGAATAAAGTTTATTTGGCACGGAGTTCTGCGTGTAGCCAACCGCCTCCCCCAAGGAGCGCTCTAGGTAGGCTATCGGGCTTAGCTTCTTCTAAAACCCTGCAGTGTAAGAGGAAGAGCTGTGCTTTGGTTACAGCAGGAACGCAGGCCGACTTTCTCCTGTAACGATGGGGTCTTATGGTGTGACTTTGTAGGAGGAATGCGAAGCAGTTTGGGTTTCTCAGTGCCGCTCAGCCTAGGGCAATGAGGCAGATTTGCATGCCATGTAGGACGTGAGAGAACACATTTCCTGGAGCTGTTGGAGTGCTGAGGAAATCTAGCTCTCCCAAGGAAGAGTGCAGTGTGTTGCCCTCCACTCAGCATACACAGAGTGACTGGGAAAGGTTTCCGGGCCTGGATGTTTCTTAGCAGCCCAGTGGAGCCTGCCGGTACTCGGTGTTCTTGCAGGGAATAGGGTGCCCACGCGAGGTCCTCGCTGTCTTGAAAAGCTTACTAACCTTAAAAGAAAACAGACCTGAAACTAAGGCCTCAAGGCAACTGCTCCAAGCTTCGCTTCGGCAGGGCTAGTCAAGGCTTTACCTTGAGGAAAGGCCTCACGTCAAGTTTCCTTTTAGCTCTAGAGCGTCTCAGGAGAAGCTCCCACCCAGGCTATGAAAGCACGCTGTTGATGTAGAGAACACTCGTTCCCTTCCCAGAGCCCTGCCTACAGTGACTAAAAGCACGTCCTAAAACTGTTTTTTAGGTAGCTTCAGGGCAGCATGAATGGAGCTTTCAAAATGGGAAAGCAAGGCTTGTGCCATAAGGTCCCCGTTTCCAGCGAACACGCAGCCTACCTCCGTGTGATTCCTACCAAGGAAATATACACTCTAGCTACACACTGGTCCCTTCCTTGAATAAAGTTTATTTGGCACGGAGTTCGGCGTGTAGCCAACCGCCTCCCCCAAGGAGCGCTCTAGGTAGGCTATAGGGCTTAGCTTCTTCTAAAACCCTGCAGTGTAAGAGGAAGAGCTGTGCTTTGGTTACAGCAGGAACGCAGGCCGACTTTCTCCTGTAAGGATGGGGTCTTATGGTGTGACTTTGTAGGAGGAATGCGAAGCAGTTTGGGTTTCTCAGTGCCGCTCAGCCTAGGGCAATGAGGCAGATTTGCATGCCATGTAGGACGTGAGAGAACACATTTCCTGGAGCTGTTGGAGTGCTGAGGAAATCTAGCTCTCCCAAGGAAGAGTGCAGTGTGTTGCCCTCCACTCAGCATACACAGAGTGACTGGGAAAGGTTTCCGGGCCTGGATGTTTCTTAGCAGCCCAGTGGAGCCTGCCGGTACTCGGTGTTCTTGCAGGGAATAGGGTGCCCACGCGAGGTCCTCGCTGTCTTGAAAAGCTTACTAACCTTAAAAGAAAACAGACCTGAAACTAAGGCCTCAAGGCAACTGCTCCAAGCTTCGCTTCGGCAGGGCTAGTCAAGGCTTTACCTTGAGGAAAGGCCTCACGTCAAGTTTCCTTTTAGCTCTAGAGCGTCTCAGGAGAAGCTCCCACCCAGGCTATGAAAGCACGCTGTTGATGTAGAGAACACTCGTTCCCTTCCCAGAGCCCTGCCTACAGTGACTAAAAGCACGTCCTAAAACTGTTTTTTAGGGAGCTTCAGGGCAGCATGAATGGAGCTTTCAAAATGGGAAAGCAAGGCTTGTGCCATAAGGTCCCCGTTTCCAGCGAACACGCAGCCTACCTCCGTGTGATTCCTACCAAGGAAATATACACTCTAGCTACACACTGGTCCCTTCCTTGAATAAAGTTTATTTGGCACGGAGTTCTGCGTGTAGCCAACCGCCTCCCCCAAGGAGCGCTCTAGGTAGGCTATCGGGCTTAGCTTCTTCTAAAACCCTGCAGTGTAAGAGGAAGAGCTGTGCTTTGGTTACAGCAGGAACGCAGGCCGACTTTCTCCTGTAACGATGGGGTCTTATGGTGTGACTTTGTAGGAGGAATGCGAAGCAGTTTGGGTTTCTCAGTGCCGCTCAGCCTAGGGCAATGAGGCAGATTTGCATGCCATGTAGGACGTGAGAGAACACATTTCCTGGAGCTGTTGGAGTGCTGAGGAAATCTAGCTCTCCCAAGGAAGAGTGCAGTGTGTTGCCCTCCACTCAGCATACACAGAGTGACTGGGAAAGGTTTCCGGGCCTGGATGTTTCTTAGCAGCCCAGTGGAGCCTGCCGGTACTCGGTGTTCTTGCAGGGAATAGGGTGCCCACGCGAGGTCCTCGCTGTCTTGAAAAGCTTACTAACCTTAAAAGAAAACAGACCTGAAACTAAGGCCTCAAGGCAACTGCTCCAAGCTTCGCTTCGGCAGGGCTAGTCAAGGCTTTACCTTGAGGAAAGGCCTCACGTCAAGTTTCCTTTTAGCTCTAGAGCGTCTCAGGAGAAGCTCCCACCCAGGCTATGAAAGCACGCTGTTGATGTAGAGAACACTCGTTCCCTTCCCAGAGCCCTGCCTACAGTGACTAAAAGCACGTCCTAAAACTGTTTTTTAGGTAGCTTCAGGGCAGCATGAATGGAGCTTTCAAAATGGGAAAGCAAGGCTTGTGCCATAAGGTCCCCGTTTCCAGCGAACACGCAGCCTACCTCCGTGTGATTCCTACCAAGGAAATATACACTCTAGCTACACACTGGTCCCTTCCTTGAATAAAGTTTATTTGGCACGGAGTTCGGCGTGTAGGCAACCGCCTCCCCCAAGGAGCGCTCTAGGTAGGCTATCGGGCTTAGCTTCTTCTAAAACCCTGCAGTGTAAGAGGAAGAGCTGTGCTTTGGTTACAGCAGGAACGCAGGCCGACTTTCTCCTGTAAGGATGGGGTCTTATGGTGTGACTTTGTAGGAGGAATGCGTAGCAGTTTGGGTTTCTCAGTGCCGCTCAGCCTAGGGCAATGAGGCAGATTTGCATGCCATGTAGGACGTGAGAGAACACATTTCCTGGAGCTGTTGGAGTGCTGAGGAAATCTAGCTCTCCCAAGGAAGAGTGCAGTGTGTTGCCCTCCACTCAGCATACACAGAGTGACTGGGAAAGGTTTCCGGGCCTGGATGTTTCTTAGCAGCCCAGTGGAGCCTGCCGGTACTCGGTGTTCTTGCAGGGAATAGGGTGCCCACGCGAGGTCCTCGCTGTCTTGAAAAGCTTACTAACCTTAAAAGAAAACAGACCTGAAACTAAGGCCTCAAGGCAACTGCTCCAAGCTTCGCTTCGGCAGGGCTAGTCAAGGCTTTACCTTGAGGAAAGGCCTCACGTCAAGTTTCCTTTTAGCTCTAGAGCGTCTCAGGAGAAGCTCCCACCCAGGCTATGAAAGCACGCTGTTGATGTAGAGAACACTCGTTCCCTTCCCAGAGCCCTGCCTACAGTGACTAAAAGCACATCCTTAAACTGTTTTTTAGGTAGCTTCAGGGCAGCATGAATGGAGCTTTCAAAATGGGAAAGCAAGGCTTGTGCCATAAGGTCCCCGTTTCCAGCGAACACGCAGCCTACCTCCGTGTGATTCCTACCAAGGAAATATACACTCTAGCTACACACTGGTCCCTTCCTTGAATAAAGTTTATTTGGCACGGAGTTCGGCGTGTAGCCAACCGCCTCCCCCAAGGAGCGCTGTAGGTAGGCTATCGGGCTTAGCTTCTTCTAAAACCCTGCAGTGTAAGAGGAAGAGCTGTGCTTTGGTTACAGCAGGAACGCAGGCCGACTTTCTCCTGTAAGGATGGGGTCTTATGGTGTGACTTTGTAGGAGGAATGCGAAGCAGTTTGGGTTTCTCAGTGCCGCTCAGCCTAGGGCAATGAGGCAGATTTGCATGCCATGTAGGACGTGAGAGAACACATTTCCTGGAGCTGTTGGAGTGCTGAGGAAATCTAGCTCTCCCAAGGAAGAGTGCAGTGTGTTGCCCTCCACTCAGCATACACAGAGTGACTGGGAAAGGTTTCCGGGCCTGGATGTTTCTTAGCAGCCCAGTGGAGCCTGCCGGTACTCGGTGTTCTTGCAGGGAATAGGGTGCCCACGCGAGGTCCTCGCTGTCTTGAAAAGCTTACTAACCTTAAAAGAAAACAGACCTGAAACTAAGGCCTCAAGGCAACTGCTCCAAGCTTCGCTTCGGCAGGGCTAGTCAAGGCTTTACCTTGAGGAAAGGCCTCACGTCAAGTTTCCTTTTAGCTCTAGAGCGTCTCAGGAGAAGCTCCCACCCAGGCTATGAAAGCAGGCTGTTGATGTAGAGAACACTCGTTCCCTTCCCAGAGCCCTGCCTACAGTGACTAAAAGCATGTCCTAAAACTGTTTTTTAGGGAGCTTCAGGGCAGCATGAATGGAGCTTTCAAAATGGGAAAGCAAGGCTTGTGCCATAAGGTCCCCGTTTCCAGCGAACACGCAGCCTACCTCCGTGTGATTCCTACCAAGGAAATATACACTCTAGCTACACACTGGTCCCTTCCTTGAATAAAGTTTATTTGGCACGGAGTTCTGCGTGTAGCCAACCGCCTCCCCCAAGGAGCGCTCTAGGTAGGCTATCGGGCTTAGCTTCTTCTAAAACCCTGCAGTGTAAGAGGAAGAGCTGTGCTTTGGTTACAGCAGGAACGCAGGCCGACTTTCTCCTGTAAGGATGGGGTCTTATGGTGTGACTTTGTAGGAGGAATGCGAAGCAGTTTGGGTTTCTCAGTGCCGCTCAGCCTAGGGCAATGAGGCAGATTTGCATGCCATGTAGGACGTGAGAGAACACATTTCCTGGAGCTGTTGGAGTGCTGAGGAAATCTAGCTCTCCCAAGGAAGAGTGCAGTGTGTTGCCCTCCACTCAGCATACACAGAGTGACTGGGAAAGGTTTCCGGGCCTGGATGTTTCTTAGCAGCCCAGTGGAGCCTGCGGGTACTCGGTGTTCTTGCAGGGAATAGGGTGCCCACGCGAGGTCCTCGCTGTCTTGAAAAGCTTACTAACCTTAAAAGAAAACAGACCTGAAACTAAGGCCTCAAGGCAACTGCTCCAAGCTTCGCTTCGGCAGGGCTAGTCAAGGCTTTACCTTGAGGAAAGGCCTCACGTCAAGTTTCCTTTTAGCTCTAGAGCGTCTCAGGAGAAGCTCCCACCCTGGCTATGAAAGCACGCTGTTGATGTAAGAACACTCGTTCCCTTCCCAGAGCCTTGCCTACAGTGACTAAAAACACGTCCTAAAACTGTTTTTTAGGTAGCTTCAGGGCAGCCTGAATGGAACTTTCAAAATGGGAAAGCAAGGCTTCTGCCATAAGGTCCCCGTTTCCAGCGAACACGCAGCCTACCTCCGTGTGATTCCTACCAAGGAAATATACACTCTAGCTACACACTGGTCCCTTCCTTGAATAAAGTTTATTTGGCACGGAGTTCGGCGTGTAGCCAACCGCCTCCCCCAAGGAGCGCTCTAGGTAGGCTATCGGGCTTAGCTTCTTCTAAAACCCTGCAGTGTAAGAGGAAGAGCTGTGCTTTGGTTACAGCAGGAACGCAGGCCGACTTTCTCCTGTAAGGATGGGGTCTTATGGTGTGACTTTGTAGGAGGAATGCGAAGCAGTTTGGCTTTCTCAGTGCCGCTCAGCCTAGGGCAATGAGGCAGATTTGCATGCCATGTAGGACGTGAGAGAACACATTTCCTGGAGCTGTTGGAGTGCTGAGGAAATCTAGCTCTCCCAAGGAAGAGTGCAGTGTGTTGCCCTCCACTCAGCATACACAGAGTGACTGGGAAAGGTTTCCGGGCCTGGATGTTTCTTAGCAGCCCAGTGGAGCCTGCCGGTACTCGGTGTTCTTGCAGGGAATAGGGTGCCCACGCGAGGTCCTCGCTGTCTTGAAAAGCTTACTAACCTTAAAAGAAAACAGACCTGAAACTAAGGCCTCAAGGCAACTGCTCCAAGCTTCGCTTCGGCAGGGCTAGTCAAGGCTTTACCTTGAGGAAAGGCCTCACGTCAAGTTTCCTTTTAGCTCTAGAGCGTCTCAGGAGAAGCTCCCACCCAGGCTATGAAAGCACGCTGTTGATGTAGAGAACACTCGTTCCCTTCCCAGAGCCCTGCCTACAGTGACTAAAAGCACGTCCTAAAACTGTTTTTTAGGGAGCTTCAGGGCAGCATGAATGGAGCTTTCAAAATGGGAAAGCAAGGCTTGTGCCATAAGGTCCCCGTTTCCAGCGAACACGCAGCCTACCTCCGTGTGATTCCTACCAAGGAAATATACACTCTAGCTACACACTGGTCCCTTCCTTGAATAAAGTTTATTTGGCACGGAGTTCGGCGTGTAGCCAACCGCCTCCCCCAAGGAGCGCTCTAGGTAGGCTATCGGGCTTAGCTTCTTCTAAAACCCTGCAGTGTAAGAGGAAGAGCTGTGCTTTGGTTACAGCAGGAACGCAGGCCGACTTTCTCCTGTAAGGATGGGGTCTTATGGTGTGACTTTGTAGGAGGAATGCGAAGCAGTTTGGCTTTCTCAGTGCCGCTCAGCCTAGGGCAATGAGGCAGATTTGCATGCCATGTAGGACGTGAGAGAACACATTTCCTGGAGCTGTTGGAGTGCTGAGGAAATCTAGCTCTCCCAAGGAAGAGTGCAGTGTGTTGCCCTCCACTCAGCATACACAGAGTGACTGGGAAAGGTTTCCGGGCCTGGATGTTTCTTAGCAGCCCAGTGGAGCCTGCCGGTACTCGGTGTTCTTGCAGGGAATAGGGTGCCCACGCGAGGTCCTCGCTGTCTTGAAAAGCTTACTAACCTTAAAAGAAAACAGACCTGAAACTAAGGCCTCAAGGCAACTGCTCCAAGCTTCGCTTCGGCAGGGCTAGTCAAGGCTTTACCTTGAGGAAAGGCCTCACGTCAAGTTTCCTTTTAGCTCTAGAGCGTCTCAGGAGAAGCTCCCACCCAGGCTATGAAAGCAGGCTGTTGATGTAGAGAACACTCGTTCCCTTCCCAGAGCCCTGCCTACAGTGACTAAAAGCATGTCCTAAAACTGTTTTTTAGGGAGCTTCAGGGCAGCATGAATGGAGCTTTCAAAATGGGAAAGCAAGGCTTGTGCCATAAGGTCCCCGTTTCCAGCGAACACGCAGCCTACCTCCGTGTGATTCCTACCAAGGAAATATACACTCTAGCTACACACTGGTCCCTTCCTTGAATAAAGTTTATTTGGCACGGAGTTCTGCGTGTAGCCAACCGCCTCCCCCAAGGAGCGCTCTAGGTAGGCTATCGGGCTTAGCTTCTTCTAAAACCCTGCAGTGTAAGAGGAAGAGCTGTGCTTTGGTTACAGCAGGAACGCAGGCCGACTTTCTCCTGTAAGGATGGGGTCTTATGGTGTGACTTTGTAGGAGGAATGCGAAGCAGTTTGGGTTTCTCAGTGCCGCTCAGCCTAGGGCAATGAGGCAGATTTGCATGCCATGTAGGACGTGAGAGAACACATTTCCTGGAGCTGTTGGAGTGCTGAGGAAATCTAGCTCTCCCAAGGAAGAGTGCAGTGTGTTGCCCTCCACTCAGCATACACAGAGTGACTGGGAAAGGTTTCCGGGCCTGGATGTTTCTTAGCAGCCCAGTGGAGCCTGCGGGTACTCGGTGTTCTTGCAGGGAATAGGGTGCCCACGCGAGGTCCTCGCTGTCTTGAAAAGCTTACTAACCTTAAAAGAAAACAGACCTGAAACTAAGGCCTCAAGGCAACTGCTCCAAGCTTCGCTTCGGCAGGGCTAGTCAAGGCTTTACCTTGAGGAAAGGCCTCACGTCAAGTTTCCTTTTAGCTCTAGAGCGTCTCAGGAGAAGCTCCCACCCTGGCTATGAAAGCACGCTGTTGATGTAAGAACACTCGTTCCCTTCCCAGAGCCTTGCCTACAGTGACTAAAAACACGTCCTAAAACTGTTTTTTAGGTAGCTTCAGGGCAGCCTGAATGGAACTTTCAAAATGGGAAAGCAAGGCTTCTGCCATAAGGTCCCCGTTTCCAGCGAACACGCAGCCTACCTCCGTGTGATTCCTACCAAGGAAATATACACTCTAGCTACACACTGGTCCCTTCCTTGAATAAAGTTTATTTGGCACGGAGTTCGGCGTGTAGCCAACCGCCTCCCCCAAGGAGCGCTCTAGGTAGGCTATCGGGCTTAGCTTCTTCTAAAACCCTGCAGTGTAAGAGGAAGAGCTGTGCTTTGGTTACAGCAGGAACGCAGGCCGACTTTCTCCTGTAAGGATGGGGTCTTATGGTGTGACTTTGTAGGAGGAATGCGAAGCAGTTTGGCTTTCTCAGTGCCGCTCAGCCTAGGGCAATGAGGCAGATTTGCATGCCATGTAGGACGTGAGAGAACACATTTCCTGGAGCTGTTGGAGTGCTGAGGAAATCTAGCTCTCCCAAGGAAGAGTGCAGTGTGTTGCCCTCCACTCAGCATACACAGAGTGACTGGGAAAGGTTTCCGGGCCTGGATGTTTCTTAGCAGCCCAGTGGAGCCTGCCGGTACTCGGTGTTCTTGCAGGGAATAGGGTGCCCACGCGAGGTCCTCGCTGTCTTGAAAAGCTTACTAACCTTAAAAGAAAACAGACCTGAAACTAAGGCCTCAAGGCAACTGCTCCAAGCTTCGCTTCGGCAGGGCTAGTCAAGGCTTTACCTTGAGGAAAGGCCTCACGTCAAGTTTCCTTTTAGCTCTAGAGCGTCTCAGGAGAAGCTCCCACCCAGGCTATGAAAGCACGCTGTTGATGTAGAGAACACTCGTTCCCTTCCCAGAGCCCTGCCTACAGTGACTAAAAGCACGTCCTAAAACTGTTTTTTAGGGAGCTTCAGGGCAGCATGAATGGAGCTTTCAAAATGGGAAAGCAAGGCTTGTGCCATAAGGTCCCCGTTTCCAGCGAACACGCAGCCTACCTCCGTGTGATTCCTACCAAGGAAATATACACTCTAGCTACACACTGGTCCCTTCCTTGAATAAAGTTTATTTGGCACGGAGTTCGGCGTGTAGCCAACCGCCTCCCCCAAGGAGCGCTCTAGGTAGGCTATCGGGCTTAGCTTCTTCTAAAACCCTGCAGTGTAAGAGGAAGAGCTGTGCTTTGGTTACAGCAGGAACGCAGGCCGACTTTCTCCTGTAAGGATGGGGTCTTATGGTGTGACTTTGTAGGAGGAATGCGAAGCAGTTTGGGTTTCTCAGTGCCGCTCAGCCTAGGGCAATGAGGCAGATTTGCATGCCATGTAGGACGTGAGAGAACACATTTCCTGGAGCTGTTGGAGTGCTGAGGAAATCTAGCTCTCCCAAGGAAGAGTGCAGTGTGTTGCCCTCCACTCAGCATACACAGAGTGACTGGGAAAGGTTTCCGGGCCTGGATGTTTCTTAGCAGCCCAGTGGAGCCTGCCGGTACTCGGTGTTCTTGCAGGGAATAGGGTGCCCACGCGAGGTCCTCGCTGTCTTGAAAAGCTTACTAACCTTAAAAGAAAACAGACCTGAAACTAAGGCCTCAAGGCAACTGCTCCAAGCTTCGCTTCGGCAGGGCTAGTCAAGGCTTTACCTTGAGGAAAGGCCTCACGTCAAGTTTCCTTTTAGCTCTAGAGCGTCTCAGGAGAAGCTCCCACCCAGGCTATGAAAGCACGCTGTTGATGTAGAGAACACTCGTTCCCTTCCCAGAGCCCTGCCTACAGTGACTAAAAGCACGTCCTAAAACTGTTTTTTAGGGAGCTTCAGGGCAGCATGAATGGAGCTTTCAAAATGGGAAAGCAAGGCTTGTGCCATAAGGTCCCCGTTTCCAGCGAACACGCAGCCTACCTCCGTGTGATTCCTACCAAGGAAATATACACTCTAGCTACACACTGGTCCCTTCCTTGAATAAAGTTTATTTGGCACGGAGTTCGGCGTGTAGCCAACCGCCTCCCCCAAGGAGCGCTCTAGGTAGGCTATCGGGCTTAGCTTCTTCTAAAACCCTGCAGTGTAAGAGGAAGAGCTGTGCTTTGGTTACAGCAGGAACGCAGGCCGACTTTCTCCTGTAAGGATGGGGTCTTATGGTGTGACTTTGTAGGAGGAATGCGAAGCAGTTTGGGTTTCTCAGTGCCGCTCAGCCTAGGGCAATGAGGCAGATTTGCATGCCATGTAGGACGTGAGAGAACACATTTCCTGGAGCTGTTGGAGTGCTGAGGAAATCTAGCTCTCCCAAGGAAGAGTGCAGTGTGTTGCCCTCCACTCAGCATACACAGAGTGACTGGGAAAGGTTTCCGGGCCTGGATGTTTCTTAGCAGCCCAGTGGAGCCTGCCGGTACTCGGTGTTCTTGCAGGGAATAGGGTGCCCACGCGAGGTCCTCGCTGTCTTGAAAAGCTTACTAACCTTAAAAGAAAACAGACCTGAAACTAAGGCCTCAAGGCAACTGCTCCAAGCTTCGCTTCGGCAGGGCTAGTCAAGGCTTTACCTTGAGGAAAGGCCTCACGTCAAGTTTCCTTTTAGCTCTAGAGCGTCTCAGGAGAAGCTCCCACCCAGGCTATGAAAGCACGCTGTTGATGTAGAGAACACTCGTTCCCTTCCCAGAGCCCTGCCTACAGTGACTAAAAGCACGTCCTAAAACTGTTTTTTAGGGAGCTTCAGGGCAGCATGAATGGAGCTTTCAAAATGGGAAAGCAAGGCTTGTGCCATAAGGTCCCCGTTTCCAGCGAACACGCAGCCTACCTCCGTGTGATTCCTACCAAGGAAATATACACTCTAGCTACACACTGGTCCCTTCCTTGAATAAAGTTTATTTGGCACGGAGTTCGGCGTGTAGCCAACCGCCTCCCCCAAGGAGCGCTCTAGGTAGGCTATCGGGCTTAGCTTCTTCTAAAACCCTGCAGTGTAAGAGGAAGAGCTGTGCTTTGGTTACAGCAGGAACGCAGGCCGACTTTCTCCTGTAAGGATGGGGTCTTATGGTGTGACTTTGTAGGAGGAATGCGAAGCAGTTTGGCTTTCTCAGTGCCGCTCAGCCTAGGGCAATGAGGCAGATTTGCATGCCATGTAGGACGTGAGAGAACACATTTCCTGGAGCTGTTGGAGTGCTGAGGAAATCTAGCTCTCCCAAGGAAGAGTGCAGTGTGTTGCCCTCCACTCAGCATACACAGAGTGACTGGGAAAGGTTTCCGGGCCTGGATGTTTCTTAGCAGCCCAGTGGAGCCTGCCGGTACTCGGTGTTCTTGCAGGGAATAGGGTGCCCACGCGAGGTCCTCGCTGTCTTGAAAAGCTTACTAACCTTAAAAGAAAACAGACCTGAAACTAAGGCCTCAAGGCAACTGCTCCAAGCTTCGCTTCGGCAGGGCTAGTCAAGGCTTTACCTTGAGGAAAGGCCTCACGTCAAGTTTCCTTTTAGCTCTAGAGCGTCTCAGGAGAAGCTCCCACCCAGGCTATGAAAGCAGGCTGTTGATGTAGAGAACACTCGTTCCCTTCCCAGAGCCCTGCCTACAGTGACTAAAAGCATGTCCTAAAACTGTTTTTTAGGGAGCTTCAGGGCAGCATGAATGGAGCTTTCAAAATGGGAAAGCAAGGCTTGTGCCATAAGGTCCCCGTTTCCAGCGAACACGCAGCCTACCTCCGTGTGATTCCTACCAAGGAAATATACACTCTAGCTACACACTGGTCCCTTCCTTGAATAAAGTTTATTTGGCACGGAGTTCTGCGTGTAGCCAACCGCCTCCCCCAAGGAGCGCTCTAGGTAGGCTATCGGGCTTAGCTTCTTCTAAAACCCTGCAGTGTAAGAGGAAGAGCTGTGCTTTGGTTACAGCAGGAACGCAGGCCGACTTTCTCCTGTAAGGATGGGGTCTTATGGTGTGACTTTGTAGGAGGAATGCGAAGCAGTTTGGGTTTCTCAGTGCCGCTCAGCCTAGGGCAATGAGGCAGATTTGCATGCCATGTAGGACGTGAGAGAACACATTTCCTGGAGCTGTTGGAGTGCTGAGGAAATCTAGCTCTCCCAAGGAAGAGTGCAGTGTGTTGCCCTCCACTCAGCATACACAGAGTGACTGGGAAAGGTTTCCGGGCCTGGATGTTTCTTAGCAGCCCAGTGGAGCCTGCGGGTACTCGGTGTTCTTGCAGGGAATAGGGTGCCCACGCGAGGTCCTCGCTGTCTTGAAAAGCTTACTAACCTTAAAAGAAAACAGACCTGAAACTAAGGCCTCAAGGCAACTGCTCCAAGCTTCGCTTCGGCAGGGCTAGTCAAGGCTTTACCTTGAGGAAAGGCCTCACGTCAAGTTTCCTTTTAGCTCTAGAGCGTCTCAGGAGAAGCTCCCACCCTGGCTATGAAAGCACGCTGTTGATGTAAGAACACTCGTTCCCTTCCCAGAGCCTTGCCTACAGTGACTAAAAACACGTCCTAAAACTGTTTTTTAGGTAGCTTCAGGGCAGCCTGAATGGAACTTTCAAAATGGGAAAGCAAGGCTTCTGCCATAAGGTCCCCGTTTCCAGCGAACACGCAGCCTACCTCCGTGTGATTCCTACCAAGGAAATATACACTCTAGCTACACACTGGTCCCTTCCTTGAATAAAGTTTATTTGGCACGGAGTTCGGCGTGTAGCCAACCGCCTCCCCCAAGGAGCGCTCTAGGTAGGCTATCGGGCTTAGCTTCTTCTAAAACCCTGCAGTGTAAGAGGAAGAGCTGTGCTTTGGTTACAGCAGGAACGCAGGCCGACTTTCTCCTGTAAGGATGGGGTCTTATGGTGTGACTTTGTAGGAGGAATGCGAAGCAGTTTGGCTTTCTCAGTGCCGCTCAGCCTAGGGCAATGAGGCAGATTTGCATGCCATGTAGGACGTGAGAGAACACATTTCCTGGAGCTGTTGGAGTGCTGAGGAAATCTAGCTCTCCCAAGGAAGAGTGCAGTGTGTTGCCCTCCACTCAGCATACACAGAGTGACTGGGAAAGGTTTCCGGGCCTGGATGTTTCTTAGCAGCCCAGTGGAGCCTGCCGGTACTCGGTGTTCTTGCAGGGAATAGGGTGCCCACGCGAGGTCCTCGCTGTCTTGAAAAGCTTACTAACCTTAAAAGAAAACAGACCTGAAACTAAGGCCTCAAGGCAACTGCTCCAAGCTTCGCTTCGGCAGGGCTAGTCAAGGCTTTACCTTGAGGAAAGGCCTCACGTCAAGTTTCCTTTTAGCTCTAGAGCGTCTCAGGAGAAGCTCCCACCCAGGCTATGAAAGCACGCTGTTGATGTAGAGAACACTCGTTCCCTTCCCAGAGCCCTGCCTACAGTGACTAAAAGCACGTCCTAAAACTGTTTTTTAGGGAGCTTCAGGGCAGCATGAATGGAGCTTTCAAAATGGGAAAGCAAGGCTTGTGCCATAAGGTCCCCGTTTCCAGCGAACACGCAGCCTACCTCCGTGTGATTCCTACCAAGGAAATATACACTCTAGCTACACACTGGTCCCTTCCTTGAATAAAGTTTATTTGGCACGGAGTTCGGCGTGTAGCCAACCGCCTCCCCCAAGGAGCGCTCTAGGTAGGCTATCGGGCTTAGCTTCTTCTAAAACCCTGCAGTGTAAGAGGAAGAGCTGTGCTTTGGTTACAGCAGGAACGCAGGCCGACTTTCTCCTGTAAGGATGGGGTCTTATGGTGTGACTTTGTAGGAGGAATGCGAAGCAGTTTGGCTTTCTCAGTGCCGCTCAGCCTAGGGCAATGAGGCAGATTTGCATGCCATGTAGGACGTGAGAGAACACATTTCCTGGAGCTGTTGGAGTGCTGAGGAAATCTAGCTCTCCCAAGGAAGAGTGCAGTGTGTTGCCCTCCACTCAGCATACACAGAGTGACTGGGAAAGGTTTCCGGGCCTGGATGTTTCTTAGCAGCCCAGTGGAGCCTGCCGGTACTCGGTGTTCTTGCAGGGAATAGGGTGCCCACGCGAGGTCCTCGCTGTCTTGAAAAGCTTACTAACCTTAAAAGAAAACAGACCTGAAACTAAGGCCTCAAGGCAACTGCTCCAAGCTTCGCTTCGGCAGGGCTAGTCAAGGCTTTACCTTGAGGAAAGGCCTCACGTCAAGTTTCCTTTTAGCTCTAGAGCGTCTCAGGAGAAGCTCCCACCCAGGCTATGAAAGCACGCTGTTGATGTAGAGAACACTCGTTCCCTTCCCAGAGCCCTGCCTACAGTGACTAAAAGCACGTCCTAAAACTGTTTTTTAGGGAGCTTCAGGGCAGCATGAATGGAGCTTTCAAAATGGGAAAGCAAGGCTTGTGCCATAAGGTCCCCGTTTCCAGCGAACACGCAGCCTACCTCCGTGTGATTCCTACCAAGGAAATATACACTCTAGCTACACACTGGTCCCTTCCTTGAATAAAGTTTATTTGGCACGGAGTTCGGCGTGTAGCCAACCGCCTCCCCCAAGGAGCGCTCTAGGTAGGCTATCGGGCTTAGCTTCTTCTAAAACCCTGCAGTGTAAGAGGAAGAGCTGTGCTTTGGTTACAGCAGGAACGCAGGCCGACTTTCTCCTGTAAGGATGGGGTCTTATGGTGTGACTTTGTAGGAGGAATGCGAAGCAGTTTGGGTTTCTCAGTGCCGCTCAGCCTAGGGCAATGAGGCAGATTTGCATGCCATGTAGGACGTGAGAGAACACATTTCCTGGAGCTGTTGGAGTGCTGAGGAAATCTAGCTCTCCCAAGGAAGAGTGCAGTGTGTTGCCCTCCACTCAGCATACACAGAGTGACTGGGAAAGGTTTCCGGGCCTGGATGTTTCTTAGCAGCCCAGTGGAGCCTGCCGGTACTCGGTGTTCTTGCAGGGAATAGGGTGCCCACGCGAGGTCCTCGCTGTCTTGAAAAGCTTACTAACCTTAAAAGAAAACAGACCTGAAACTAAGGCCTCAAGGCAACTGCTCCAAGCTTCGCTTCGGCAGGGCTAGTCAAGGCTTTACCTTGAGGAAAGGCCTCACGTCAAGTTTCCTTTTAGCTCTAGAGCGTCTCAGGAGAAGCTCCCACCCAGGCTATGAAAGCACGCTGTTGATGTAGAGAACACTCGTTCCCTTCCCAGAGCCCTGCCTACAGTGACTAAAAGCACGTCCTAAAACTGTTTTTTAGGGAGCTTCAGGGCAGCATGAATGGAGCTTTCAAAATGGGAAAGCAAGGCTTGTGCCATAAGGTCCCCGTTTCCAGCGAACACGCAGCCTACCTCCGTGTGATTCCTACCAAGGAAATATACACTCTAGCTACACACTGGTCCCTTCCTTGAATAAAGTTTATTTGGCACGGAGTTCGGCGTGTAGCCAACCGCCTCCCCCAAGGAGCGCTCTAGGTAGGCTATCGGGCTTAGCTTCTTCTAAAACCCTGCAGTGTAAGAGGAAGAGCTGTGCTTTGGTTACAGCAGGAACGCAGGCCGACTTTCTCCTGTAAGGATGGGGTCTTATGGTGTGACTTTGTAGGAGGAATGCGAAGCAGTTTGGCTTTCTCAGTGCCGCTCAGCCTAGGGCAATGAGGCAGATTTGCATGCCATGTAGGACGTGAGAGAACACATTTCCTGGAGCTGTTGGAGTGCTGAGGAAATCTAGCTCTCCCAAGGAAGAGTGCAGTGTGTTGCCCTCCACTCAGCATACACAGAGTGACTGGGAAAGGTTTCCGGGCCTGGATGTTTCTTAGCAGCCCAGTGGAGCCTGCCGGTACTCGGTGTTCTTGCAGGGAATAGGGTGCCCACGCGAGGTCCTCGCTGTCTTGAAAAGCTTACTAACCTTAAAAGAAAACAGACCTGAAACTAAGGCCTCAAGGCAACTGCTCCAAGCTTCGCTTCGGCAGGGCTAGTCAAGGCTTTACCTTGAGGAAAGGCCTCACGTCAAGTTTCCTTTTAGCTCTAGAGCGTCTCAGGAGAAGCTCCCACCCTGGCTATGAAAGCACGCTGTTGATGTAAGAACACTCGTTCCCTTCCGAGAGCCCTGCCTACAGTGACTAAAAGCACGTCCTAAAACTCTTTTTTAGGTAGCTTCAGGGCAGCATGAATGGAGCTTTCAAAATGGGAAAGCAAGGCTTGTGCCATAAGGTCCCCGTTTCCAGCGAACACGCAGCCTACCTCCGTGTGATTCCTACCAAGGAAATATACACTCTAGCTACACACTGGTCCCTTCCTTGAATAAAGTTTATTTGGCACGGAGTTCTGCGTGTAGCCAACCGCCTCCCCCAAGGAGCGCTCTAGGTAGGCTATCGGGCTTAGCTTCTTCTAAAACCCTGCAGTGTAAGAGGAAGAGCTGTGCTTTGGTTACAGCAGGAACGCAGGCCGACTTTCTCCTGTAAGGATGGGGTCTTATGGTGTGACTTTGTAGGAGGAATGCGAAGCAGTTTGGCTTTCTCAGTGCCGCTCAGCCTAGGGCAATGAGGCAGATTTGCATGCCATGTAGGACGTGAGAGAACACATTTCCTGGAGCTGTTGGAGTGCTGAGGAAATCTAGCTCTCCCAAGGAAGAGTGCAGTGTGTTGCCCTCCACTCAGCATACACAGAGTGACTGGGAAAGGTTTCCGGGCCTGGATGTTTCTTAGCAGCCCAGTGGAGCCTGCCGGTACTCGGTGTTCTTGCAGGGAATAGGGTGCCCACGCGAGGTCCTCGCTGTCTTGAAAAGCTTACTAACCTTAAAAGAAAACAGACCTGAAACTAAGGCCTCAAGGCAACTGCTCCAAGCTTCGCTTCGGCAGGGCTAGTCAAGGCTTTACCTTGAGGAAAGGCCTCACGTCAAGTTTCCTTTTAGCTCTAGAGCGTCTCAGGAGAAGCTCCCACCCAGGCTATGAAAGCACGCTGTTGATGTAGAGAACACTCGTTCCCTTCCCAGAGCCCTGCCTACAGTGACTAAAAGCACGTCCTAAAACTGTTTTTTAGGGAGCTTCAGGGCAGCATGAATGGAGCTTTCAAAATGGGAAAGCAAGGCTTGTGCCATAAGGTCCCCGTTTCCAGCGAACACGCAGCCTACCTCCGTGTGATTCCTACCAAGGAAATATACACTCTAGCTACACACTGGTCCCTTCCTTGAATAAAGTTTATTTGGCACGGAGTTCGGCGTGTAGCCAACCGCCTCCCCCAAGGAGCGCTCTAGGTAGGCTATCGGGCTTAGCTTCTTCTAAAACCCTGCAGTGTAAGAGGAAGAGCTGTGCTTTGGTTACAGCAGGAACGCAGGCCGACTTTCTCCTGTAAGGATGGGGTCTTATGGTGTGACTTTGTAGGAGGAATGCGAAGCAGTTTGGGTTTCTCAGTGCCGCTCAGCCTAGGGCAATGAGGCAGATTTGCATGCCATGTAGGACGTGAGAGAACACATTTCCTGGAGCTGTTGGAGTGCTGAGGAAATCTAGCTCTCCCAAGGAAGAGTGCAGTGTGTTGCCCTCCACTCAGCATACACAGAGTGACTGGGAAAGGTTTCCGGGCCTGGATGTTTCTTAGCAGCCCAGTGGAGCCTGCCGGTACTCGGTGTTCTTGCAGGGAATAGGGTGCCCACGCGAGGTCCTCGCTGTCTTGAAAAGCTTACTAACCTTAAAAGAAAACAGACCTGAAACTAAGGCCTCAAGGCAACTGCTCCAAGCTTCGCTTCGGCAGGGCTAGTCAAGGCTTTACCTTGAGGAAAGGCCTCACGTCAAGTTTCCTTTTAGCTCTAGAGCGTCTCAGGAGAAGCTCCCACCCAGGCTATGAAAGCACGCTGTTGATGTAGAGAACACTCGTTCCCTTCCCAGAGCCCTGCCTACAGTGACTAAAAGCACGTCCTAAAACTGTTTTTTAGGGAGCTTCAGGGCAGCATGAATGGAGCTTTCAAAATGGGAAAGCAAGGCTTGTGCCATAAGGTCCCCGTTTCCAGCGAACACGCAGCCTACCTCCGTGTGATTCCTACCAAGGAAATATACACTCTAGCTACACACTGGTCCCTTCCTTGAATAAAGTTTATTTGGCACGGAGTTCGGCGTGTAGCCAACCGCCTCCCCCAAGGAGCGCTCTAGGTAGGCTATCGGGCTTAGCTTCTTCTAAAACCCTGCAGTGTAAGAGGAAGAGCTGTGCTTTGGTTACAGCAGGAACGCAGGCCGACTTTCTCCTGTAAGGATGGGGTCTTATGGTGTGACTTTGTAGGAGGAATGCGAAGCAGTTTGGGTTTCTCAGTGCCGCTCAGCCTAGGGCAATGAGGCAGATTTGCATGCCATGTAGGACGTGAGAGAACACATTTCCTGGAGCTGTTGGAGTGCTGAGGAAATCTAGCTCTCCCAAGGAAGAGTGCAGTGTGTTGCCCTCCACTCAGCATACACAGAGTGACTGGGAAAGGTTTCCGGGCCTGGATGTTTCTTAGCAGCCCAGTGGAGCCTGCCGGTACTCGGTGTTCTTGCAGGGAATAGGGTGCCCACGCGAGGTCCTCGCTGTCTTGAAAAGCTTACTAACCTTAAAAGAAAACAGACCTGAAACTAAGGCCTCAAGGCAACTGCTCCAAGCTTCGCTTCGGCAGGGCTAGTCAAGGCTTTACCTTGAGGAAAGGCCTCACGTCAAGTTTCCTTTTAGCTCTAGAGCGTCTCAGGAGAAGCTCCCACCCAGGCTATGAAAGCACGCTGTTGATGTAGAGAACACTCGTTCCCTTCCCAGAGCCCTGCCTACAGTGACTAAAAGCACGTCCTAAAACTGTTTTTTAGGGAGCTTCAGGGCAGCATGAATGGAGCTTTCAAAATGGGAAAGCAAGGCTTGTGCCATAAGGTCCCCGTTTCCAGCGAAAACGCAGCCTACCTCCGTGTGATTCCTACCAAGGAAATATACACTCTAGCTACACACTGGTCCCTTCCTTGAATAAAGTTTATTTGGCACGGAGTTCGGCGTGTAGCCAACCGCCTCCCCCAAGGAGCGCTCTAGGTAGGCTATCGGGCTTAGCTTCTTCTAAAACCCTGCAGTGTAAGAGGAAGAGCTGTGCTTTGGTTACAGCAGGAACGCAGGCCGACTTTCTCCTGTAAGGATGGGGTCTTATGGTGTGACTTTGTAGGAGGAATGCGAAGCAGTTTGGCTTTCTCAGTGCCGCTCAGCCTAGGGCAATGAGGCAGATTTGCATGCCATGTAGGACGTGAGAGAACACATTTCCTGGAGCTGTTGGAGTGCTGAGGAAATCTAGCTCTCCCAAGGAAGAGTGCAGTGTGTTGCCCTCCACTCAGCATACACAGAGTGACTGGGAAAGGTTTCCGGGCCTGGATGTTTCTTAGCAGCCCAGTGGAGCCTGCCGGTACTCGGTGTTCTTGCAGGGAATAGGGTGCCCACGCGAGGTCCTCGCTGTCTTGAAAAGCTTACTAACCTTAAAAGAAAACAGACCTGAAACTAAGGCCTCAAGGCAACTGCTCCAAGCTTCGCTTCGGCAGGGCTAGTCAAGGCTTTACCTTGAGGAAAGGCCTCACGTCAAGTTTCCTTTTAGCTCTAGAGCGTCTCAGGAGAAGCTCCCACCCTGGCTATGAAAGCACGCTGTTGATGTAAGAACACTCGTTCCCTTCCGAGAGCCCTGCCTACAGTGACTAAAAGCACGTCCTAAAACTCTTTTTTAGGTAGCTTCAGGGCAGCATGAATGGAGCTTTCAAAATGGGAAAGCAAGGCTTGTGCCATAAGGTCCCCGTTTCCAGCGAACACGCAGCCTACCTCCGTGTGATTCCTACCAAGGAAATATACACTCTAGCTACACACTGGTCCCTTCCTTGAATAAAGTTTATTTGGCACGGAGTTCTGCGTGTAGCCAACCGCCTCCCCCAAGGAGCGCTCTAGGTAGGCTATCGGGCTTAGCTTCTTCTAAAACCCTGCAGTGTAAGAGGAAGAGCTGTGCTTTGGTTACAGCAGGAACGCAGGCCGACTTTCTCCTGTAAGGATGGGGTCTTATGGTGTGACTTTGTAGGAGGAATGCGAAGCAGTTTGGGTTTCTCAGTGCCGCTCAGCCTAGGGCAATGAGGCAGATTTGCATGCCATGTAGGACGTGAGAGAACACATTTCCTGGAGCTGTTGGAGTGCTGAGGAAATCTAGCTCTCCCAAGGAAGAGTGCAGTGTGTTGCCCTCCACTCAGCATACACAGAGTGACTGGGAAAGGTTTCCGGGCCTGGATGTTTCTTAGCAGCCCAGTGGAGCCTGCCGGTACTCGGTGTTCTTGCAGGGAATAGGGTGCCCACGCGAGGTCCTCGCTGTCTTGAAAAGCTTACTAACCTTAAAAGAAAACAGACCTGAAACTAAGGCCTCAAGGCAACTGCTCCAAGCTTCGCTTCGGCAGGGCTAGTCAAGGCTTTACCTTGAGGAAAGGCCTCACGTCAAGTTTCCTTTTAGCTCTAGAGCGTCTCAGGAGAAGCTCCCACCCAGGCTATGAAAGCACGCTGTTGATGTAGAGAACACTCGTTCCCTTCCCAGAGCCCTGCCTACAGTGACTAAAAGCACGTCCTAAAACTGTTTTTTAGGGAGCTTCAGGGCAGCATGAATGGAGCTTTCAAAATGGGAAAGCAAGGCTTGTGCCATAAGGTCCCCGTTTCCAGCGAACACGCAGCCTACCTCCGTGTGATTCCTACCAAGGAAATATACACTCTAGCTACACACTGGTCCCTTCCTTGAATAAAGTTTATTTGGCACGGAGTTCGGCGTGTAGCCAACCGCCTCCCCCAAGGAGCGCTCTAGGTAGGCTATCGGGCTTAGCTTCTTCTAAAACCCTGCAGTGTAAGAGGAAGAGCTGTGCTTTGGTTACAGCAGGAACGCAGGCCGACTTTCTCCTGTAAGGATGGGGTCTTATGGTGTGACTTTGTAGGAGGAATGCGAAGCAGTTTGGCTTTCTCAGTGCCGCTCAGCCTAGGGCAATGAGGCAGATTTGCATGCCATGTAGGACGTGAGAGAACACATTTCCTGGAGCTGTTGGAGTGCTGAGGAAATCTAGCTCTCCCAAGGAAGAGTGCAGTGTGTTGCCCTCCACTCAGCATACACAGAGTGACTGGGAAAGGTTTCCGGGCCTGGATGTTTCTTAGCAGCCCAGTGGAGCCTGCCGGTACTCGGTGTTCTTGCAGGGAATAGGGTGCCCACGCGAGGTCCTCGCTGTCTTGAAAAGCTTACTAACCTTAAAAGAAAACAGACCTGAAACTAAGGCCTCAAGGCAACTGCTCCAAGCTTCGCTTCGGCAGGGCTAGTCAAGGCTTTACCTTGAGGAAAGGCCTCACGTCAAGTTTCCTTTTAGCTCTAGAGCGTCTCAGGAGAAGCTCCCACCCTGGCTATGAAAGCACGCTGTTGATGTAAGAACACTCGTTCCCTTCCGAGAGCCCTGCCTACAGTGACTAAAAGCACGTCCTAAAACTCTTTTTTAGGTAGCTTCAGGGCAGCATGAATGGAGCTTTCAAAATGGGAAAGCAAGGCTTGTGCCATAAGGTCCCCGTTTCCAGCGAACACGCAGCCTACCTCCGTGTGATTCCTACCAAGGAAATATACACTCTAGCTACACACTGGTCCCTTCCTTGAATAAAGTTTATTTGGCACGGAGTTCGGCGTGTAGCCAACCGCCTCCCCCAAGGAGCGCTCTAGGTAGGCTATCGGGCTTAGCTTCTTCTAAAACCCTGCAGTGTAAGAGGAAGAGCTGTGCTTTGGTTACAGCAGGAACGCAGGCCGACTTTCTCCTGTAAGGATGGGGTCTTATGGTGTGACTTTGTAGGAGGAATGCGAAGCAGTTTGGGTTTCTCAGTGCCGCTCAGCCTAGGGCAATGAGGCAGATTTGCATGCCATGTAGGACGTGAGAGAACACATTTCCTGGAGCTGTTGGAGTGCTGAGGAAATCTAGCTCTCCCAAGGAAGAGTGCAGTGTGTTGCCCTCCACTCAGCATACACAGAGTGACTGGGAAAGGTTTCCGGGCCTGGATGTTTCTTAGCAGCCCAGTGGAGCCTGCCGGTACTCGGTGTTCTTGCAGGGAATAGGGTGCCCACGCGAGGTCCTCGCTGTCTTGAAAAGCTTACTAACCTTAAAAGAAAACAGACCTGAAACTAAGGCCTCAAGGCAACTGCTCCAAGCTTCGCTTCGGCAGGGCTAGTCAAGGCTTTACCTTGAGGAAAGGCCTCACGTCAAGTTTCCTTTTAGCTCTAGAGCGTCTCAGGAGAAGCTCCCACCCAGGCTATGAAAGCACGCTGTTGATGTAGAGAACACTCGTTCCCTTCCCAGAGCCCTGCCTACAGTGACTAAAAGCACGTCCTAAAACTGTTTTTTAGGGAGCTTCAGGGCAGCATGAATGGAGCTTTCAAAATGGGAAAGCAAGGCTTGTGCCATAAGGTCCCCGTTTCCAGCGAACACGCAGCCTACCTCCGTGTGATTCCTACCAAGGAAATATACACTCTAGCTACACACTGGTCCCTTCCTTGAATAAAGTTTATTTGGCACGGAGTTCTGCGTGTAGCCAACCGCCTCCCCCAAGGAGCGCTCTAGGTAGGCTATCGGGCTTAGCTTCTTCTAAAACCCTGCAGTGTAAGAGGAAGAGCTGTGCTTTGGTTACAGCAGGAACGCAGGCCGACTTTCTCCTGTAAGGATGGGGTCTTATGGTGTGACTTTGTAGGAGGAATGCGAAGCAGTTTGGGTTTCTCAGTGCCGCTCAGCCTAGGGCAATGAGGCAGATTTGCATGCCATGTAGGACGTGAGAGAACACATTTCCTGGAGCTGTTGGAGTGCTGAGGAAATCTAGCTCTCCCAAGGAAGAGTGCAGTGTGTTGCCCTCCACTCAGCATACACAGAGTGACTGGGAAAGGTTTCCGGGCCTGGATGTTTCTTAGCAGCCCAGTGGAGCCTGCCGGTACTCGGTGTTCTTGCAGGGAATAGGGTGCCCACGCGAGGTCCTCGCTGTCTTGAAAAGCTTACTAACCTTAAAAGAAAACAGACCTGAAACTAAGGCCTCAAGGCAACTGCTCCAAGCTTCGCTTCGGCAGGGCTAGTCAAGGCTTTACCTTGAGGAAAGGCCTCACGTCAAGTTTCCTTTTAGCTCTAGAGCGTCTCAGGAGAAGCTCCCACCCTGGCTATGAAAGCACGCTGTTGATGTAAGAACACTCGTTCCCTTCCGAGAGCCCTGCCTACAGTGACTAAAAGCACGTCCTAAAACTCTTTTTTAGGGAGCTTCAGGGCAGCATGAATGGAGCTTTCAAAATGGGAAAGCAAGGCTTGTGCCATAAGGTCCCCGTTTCCAGCGAACACGCAGCCTACCTCCGTGTGATTCCTACCAAGGAAATATACACTCTAGCTACACACTGGTCCCTTCCTTGAATAAAGTTTATTTGGCACGGAGTTCGGCGTGTAGCCAACCGCCTCCCCCAAGGAGCGCTCTAGGTAGGCTATCGGGCTTAGCTTCTTCTAAAACCCTGCAGTGTAAGAGGAAGAGCTGTGCTTTGGTTACAGCAGGAACGCAGGCCGACTTTCTCCTGTAAGGATGGGGTCTTATGGTGTGACTTTGTAGGAGGAATGCGAAGCAGTTTGGGTTTCTCAGTGCCGCTCAGCCTAGGGCAATGAGGCAGATTTGCATGCCATGTAGGACGTGAGAGAACACATTTCCTGGAGCTGTTGGAGTGCTGAGGAAATCTAGCTCTCCCAAGGAAGAGTGCAGTGTGTTGCCCTCCACTCAGCATACACAGAGTGACTGGGAAAGGTTTCCGGGCCTGGATGTTTCTTAGCAGCCCAGTGGAGCCTGCCGGTACTCGGTGTTCTTGCAGGGAATAGGGTGCCCACGCGAGGTCCTCGCTGTCTTGAAAAGCTTACTAACCTTAAAAGAAAACAGACCTGAAACTAAGGCCTCAAGGCAACTGCTCCAAGCTTCGCTTCGGCAGGGCTAGTCAAGGCTTTACCTTGAGGAAAGGCCTCACGTCAAGTTTCCTTTTAGCTCTAGAGCGTCTCAGGAGAAGCTCCCACCCAGGCTATGAAAGCACGCTGTTGATGTAGAGAACACTCGTTCCCTTCCCAGAGCCCTGCCTACAGTGACTAAAAGCACGTCCTAAAACTGTTTTTTAGGGAGCTTCAGGGCAGCATGAATGGAGCTTTCAAAATGGGAAAGCAAGGCTTGTGCCATAAGGTCCCCGTTTCCAGCGAACACGCAGCCTACCTCCGTGTGATTCCTACCAAGGAAATATACACTCTAGCTACACACTGGTCCCTTCCTTGAATAAAGTTTATTTGGCACGGAGTTCGGCGTGTAGCCAACCGCCTCCCCCAAGGAGCGCTCTAGGTAGGCTATCGGGCTTAGCTTCTTCTAAAACCCTGCAGTGTAAGAGGAAGAGCTGTGCTTTGGTTACAGCAGGAACGCAGGCCGACTTTCTCCTGTAAGGATGGGGTCTTATGGTGTGACTTTGTAGGAGGAATGCGAAGCAGTTTGGGTTTCTCAGTGCCGCTCAGCCTAGGGCAATGAGGCAGATTTGCATGCCATGTAGGACGTGAGAGAACACATTTCCTGGAGCTGTTGGAGTGCTGAGGAAATCTAGCTCTCCCAAGGAAGAGTGCAGTGTGTTGCCCTCCACTCAGCATACACAGAGTGACTGGGAAAGGTTTCCGGGCCTGGATGTTTCTTAGCAGCCCAGTGGAGCCTGCCGGTACTCGGTGTTCTTGCAGGGAATAGGGTGCCCACGCGAGGTCCTCGCTGTCTTGAAAAGCTTACTAACCTTAAAAGAAAACAGACCTGAAACTAAGGCCTCAAGGCAACTGCTCCAAGCTTCGCTTCGGCAGGGCTAGTCAAGGCTTTACCTTGAGGAAAGGCCTCACGTCAAGTTTCCTTTTAGCTCTAGAGCGTCTCAGGAGAAGCTCCCACCCTGGCTATGAAAGCACGCTGTTGATGTAAGAACACTCGTTCCCTTCCGAGAGCCCTGCCTACAGTGACTAAAAGCACGTCCTAAAACTGTTTTTTAGGGAGCTTCAGGGCAGCATGAATGGAGCTTTCAAAATGGGAAAGCAAGGCTTGTGCCATAAGGTCCCCGTTTCCAGCGAACACGCAGCCTACCTCCGTGTGATTCCTACCAAGGAAATATACACTCTAGCTACACACTGGTCCCTTCCTTGAATAAAGTTTATTTGGCACGGAGTTCGGCGTGTAGCCAACCGCCTCCCCCAAGGAGCGCTCTAGGTAGGCTATCGGGCTTAGCTTCTTCTAAAACCCTGCAGTGTAAGAGGAAGAGCTGTGCTTTGGTTACAGCAGGAACGCAGGCCGACTTTCTCCTGTAAGGATGGGGTCTTATGGTGTGACTTTGTAGGAGGAATGCGAAGCAGTTTGGCTTTCTCAGTGCCGCTCAGCCTAGGGCAATGAGGCAGATTTGCATGCCATGTAGGACGTGAGAGAACACATTTCCTGGAGCTGTTGGAGTGCTGAGGAAATCTAGCTCTCCCAAGGAAGAGTGCAGTGTGTTGCCCTCCACTCAGCATACACAGAGTGACTGGGAAAGGTTTCCGGGCCTGGATGTTTCTTAGCAGCCCAGTGGAGCCTGCCGGTACTCGGTGTTCTTGCAGGGAATAGGGTGCCCACGCGAGGTCCTCGCTGTCTTGAAAAGCTTACTAACCTTAAAAGAAAACAGACCTGAAACTAAGGCCTCAAGGCAACTGCTCCAAGCTTCGCTTCGGCAGGGCTAGTCAAGGCTTTACCTTGAGGAAAGGCCTCACGTCAAGTTTCCTTTTAGCTCTAGAGCGTCTCAGGAGAAGCTCCCACCCAGGCTATGAAAGCACGCTGTTGATGTAGAGAACACTCGTTCCCTTCCCAGAGCCCTGCCTACAGTGACTAAAAGCACGTCCTAAAACTGTTTTTTAGGGAGCTTCAGGGCAGCATGAATGGAACTTTCAAAATGGGAAAGCAAGGCTTGTGCCATAAGGTCCCCGTTTCCAGCGAACACGCAGCCTACCTCCGTGTGATTCCTACCAAGGAAATATACACTCTAGCTACACACTGGTCCCTTCCTTGAATAAAGTTTATTTGGCACGGAGTTCGGCGTGTAGCCAACCGCCTCCCCCAAGGAGCGCTCTAGGTAGGCTATCGGGCTTAGCTTCTTCTAAAACCCTGCAGTGTAAGAGGAAGAGCTGTGCTTTGGTTACAGCAGGAACGCAGGCCGACTTTCTCCTGTAAGGATGGGGTCTTATGGTGTGACTTTGTAGGAGGAATGCGAAGCAGTTTGGGTTTCTCAGTGCCGCTCAGCCTAGGGCAATGAGGCAGATTTGCATGCCATGTAGGACGTGAGAGAACACATTTCCTGGAGCTGTTGGAGTGCTGAGGAAATCTAGCTCTCCCAAGGAAGAGTGCAGTGTGTTGCCCTCCACTCAGCATACACAGAGTGACTGGGAAAGGTTTCCGGGCCTGGATGTTTCTTAGCAGCCCAGTGGAGCCTGCCGGTACTCGGTGTTCTTGCAGGGAATAGGGTGCCCACGCGAGGTCCTCGCTGTCTTGAAAAGCTTACTAACCTTAAAAGAAAACAGACCTGAAACTAAGGCCTCAAGGCAACTGCTCCAAGCTTCGCTTCGGCAGGGCTAGTCAAGGCTTTACCTTGAGGAAAGGCCTCACGTCAAGTTTCCTTTTAGCTCTAGAGCGTCTCAGGAGAAGCTCCCACCCTGGCTATGAAAGCACGCTGTTGATGTAAGAACACTCGTTCCCTTCCGAGAGCCCTGCCTACAGTGACTAAAAGCACGTCCTAAAACTGTTTTTTAGGTAGCTTCAGGGCAGCATGAATGGAGCTTTCAAAATGGGAAAGCAAGGCTTGTGCCATAAGGTCCCCGTTTCCAGCGAACACGCAGCCTACCTCCGTGTGATTCCTACCAAGGAAATATACACTCTAGCTACACACTGGTCCCTTCCTTGAATAAAGTTTATTTGGCACGGAGTTCGGCGTGTAGCCAACCGCCTCCCCCAAGGAGCGCTCTAGGTAGGCTATCGGGCTTAGCTTCTTCTAAAACCCTGCAGTGTAAGAGGAAGAGCTGTGCTTTGGTTACAGCAGGAACGCAGGCCGACTTTCTCCTGTAAGGATGGGGTCTTATGGTGTGACTTTGTAGGAGGAATGCGAAGCAGTTTGGGTTTCTCAGTGCCGCTCAGCCTAGGGCAATGAGGCAGATTTGCATGCCATGTAGGACGTGAGAGAACACATTTCCTGGAGCTGTTGGAGTGCTGAGGAAATCTAGCTCTCCCAAGGAAGAGTGCAGTGTGTTGCCCTCCACTCAGCATACACAGAGTGACTGGGAAAGGTTTCCGGGCCTGGATGTTTCTTAGCAGCCCAGTGGAGCCTGCCGGTACTCGGTGTTCTTGCAGGGAATAGGGTGCCCACGCGAGGTCCTCGCTGTCTTGAAAAGCTTACTAACCTTAAAAGAAAACAGACCTGAAACTAAGGCCTCAAGGCAACTGCTCCAAGCTTCGCTTCGGCAGGGCTAGTCAAGGCTTTACCTTGAGGAAAGGCCTCACGTCAAGTTTCCTTTTAGCTCTAGAGCGTCTCAGGAGAAGCTCCCACCCAGGCTATGAAAGCACGCTGTTGATGTAGAGAACACTCGTTCCCTTCCCAGAGCCCTGCCTACAGTGACTAAAAGCACGTCCTAAAACTGTTTTTTAGGGAGCTTCAGGGCAGCATGAATGGAGCTTTCAAAATGGGAAAGCAAGGCTTGTGCCATAAGGTCCCCGTTTCCAGCGAACACGCAGCCTACCTCCGTGTGATTCCTACCAAGGAAATATACACTCTAGCTACACACTGGTCCCTTCCTTGAATAAAGTTTATTTGGCACGGAGTTCGGCGTGTAGCCAACCGCCTCCCCCAAGGAGCGCTCTAGGTAGGCTATCGGGCTTAGCTTCTTCTAAAACCCTGCAGTGTAAGAGGAAGAGCTGTGCTTTGGTTACAGCAGGAACGCAGGCCGACTTTCTCCTGTAAGGATGGGGTCTTATGGTGTGACTTTGTAGGAGGAATGCGAAGCAGTTTGGGTTTCTCAGTGCCGCTCAGCCTAGGGCAATGAGGCAGATTTGCATGCCATGTAGGACGTGAGAGAACACATTTCCTGGAGCTGTTGGAGTGCTGAGGAAATCTAGCTCTCCCAAGGAAGAGTGCAGTGTGTTGCCCTCCACTCAGCATACACAGAGTGACTGGGAAAGGTTTCCGGGCCTGGATGTTTCTTAGCAGCCCAGTGGAGCCTGCCGGTACTCGGTGTTCTTGCAGGGAATAGGGTGCCCACGCGAGGTCCTCGCTGTCTTGAAAAGCTTACTAACCTTAAAAGAAAACAGACCTGAAACTAAGGCCTCAAGGCAACTGCTCCAAGCTTCGCTTCGGCAGGGCTAGTCAAGGCTTTACCTTGAGGAAAGGCCTCACGTCAAGTTTCCTTTTAGCTCTAGAGCGTCTCAGGAGAAGCTCCCACCCAGGCTATGAAAGCACGCTGTTGATGTAGAGAACACTCGTTCCCTTCCCAGAGCCCTGCCTACAGTGACTAAAAGCACGTCCTAAAACTGTTTTTTAGGGAGCTTCAGGGCAGCATGAATGGAGCTTTCAAAATGGGAAAGCAAGGCTTGTGCCATAAGGTCCCCGTTTCCAGCGAACACGCAGCCTACCTCCGTGTGATTCCTACCAAGGAAATATACACTCTAGCTACACACTGGTCCCTTCCTTGAATAAAGTTTATTTGGCACGGAGTTCGGCGTGTAGCCAACCGCCTCCCCCAAGGAGCGCTCTAGGTAGGCTATCGGGCTTAGCTTCTTCTAAAACCCTGCAGTGTAAGAGGAAGAGCTGTGCTTTGGTTACAGCAGGAACGCAGGCCGACTTTCTCCTGTAAGGATGGGGTCTTATGGTGTGACTTTGTAGGAGGAATGCGAAGCAGTTTGGCTTTCTCAGTGCCGCTCAGCCTAGGGCAATGAGGCAGATTTGCATGCCATGTAGGACGTGAGAGAACACATTTCCTGGAGCTGTTGGAGTGCTGAGGAAATCTAGCTCTCCCAAGGAAGAGTGCAGTGTGTTGCCCTCCACTCAGCATACACAGAGTGACTGGGAAAGGTTTCCGGGCCTGGATGTTTCTTAGCAGCCCAGTGGAGCCTGCCGGTACTCGGTGTTCTTGCAGGGAATAGGGTGCCCACGCGAGGTCCTCGCTGTCTTGAAAAGCTTACTAACCTTAAAAGAAAACAGACCTGAAACTAAGGCCTCAAGGCAACTGCTCCAAGCTTCGCTTCGGCAGGGCTAGTCAAGGCTTTACCTTGAGGAAAGGCCTCACGTCAAGTTTCCTTTTAGCTCTAGAGCGTCTCAGGAGAAGCTCCCACCCAGGCTATGAAAGCACGCTGTTGATGTAGAGAACACTCGTTCCCTTCCCAGAGCCCTGCCTACAGTGACTAAAAGCACGTCCTAAAACTGTTTTTTAGGGAGCTTCAGGGCAGCATGAATGGAGCTTTCAAAATGGGAAAGCAAGGCTTGTGCCATAAGGTCCCCGTTTCCAGCGAACACGCAGCCTACCTCCGTGTGATTCCTACCAAGGAAATATACACTCTAGCTACACACTGGTCCCTTCCTTGAATAAAGTTTATTTGGCACGGAGTTCGGCGTGTAGCCAACCGCCTCCCCCAAGGAGCGCTCTAGGTAGGCTATCGGGCTTAGCTTCTTCTAAAACCCTGCAGTGTAAGAGGAAGAGCTGTGCTTTGGTTACAGCAGGAACGCAGGCCGACTTTCTCCTGTAAGGATGGGGTCTTATGGTGTGACTTTGTAGGAGGAATGCGAAGCAGTTTGGGTTTCTCAGTGCCGCTCAGCCTAGGGCAATGAGGCAGATTTGCATGCCATGTAGGACGTGAGAGAACACATTTCCTGGAGCTGTTGGAGTGCTGAGGAAATCTAGCTCTCCCAAGGAAGAGTGCAGTGTGTTGCCCTCCACTCAGCATACACAGAGTGACTGGGAAAGGTTTCCGGGCCTGGATGTTTCTTAGCAGCCCAGTGGAGCCTGCCGGTACTCGGTGTTCTTGCAGGGAATAGGGTGCCCACGCGAGGTCCTCGCTGTCTTGAAAAGCTTACTAACCTTAAAAGAAAACAGACCTGAAACTAAGGCCTCAAGGCAACTGCTCCAAGCTTCGCTTCGGCAGGGCTAGTCAAGGCTTTACCTTGAGGAAAGGCCTCACGTCAAGTTTCCTTTTAGCTCTAGAGCGTCTCAGGAGAAGCTCCCACCCAGGCTATGAAAGCACGCTGTTGATGTAGAGAACACTCGTTCCCTTCCCAGAGCCCTGCCTACAGTGACTAAAAGCACGTCCTAAAACTGTTTTTTAGGGAGCTTCAGGGCAGCATGAATGGAGCTTTCAAAATGGGAAAGCAAGGCTTGTGCCATAAGGTCCCCGTTTCCAGCGAACACGCAGCCTACCTCCGTGTGATTCCTACCAAGGAAATATACACTCTAGCTACACACTGGTCCCTTCCTTGAATAAAGTTTATTTGGCACGGAGTTCGGCGTGTAGCCAACCGCCTCCCCCAAGGAGCGCTCTAGGTAGGCTATCGGGCTTAGCTTCTTCTAAAACCCTGCAGTGTAAGAGGAAGAGCTGTGCTTTGGTTACAGCAGGAACGCAGGCCGACTTTCTCCTGTAAGGATGGGGTCTTATGGTGTGACTTTGTAGGAGGAATGCGAAGCAGTTTGGCTTTCTCAGTGCCGCTCAGCCTAGGGCAATGAGGCAGATTTGCATGCCATGTAGGACGTGAGAGAACACATTTCCTGGAGCTGTTGGAGTGCTGAGGAAATCTAGCTCTCCCAAGGAAGAGTGCAGTGTGTTGCCCTCCACTCAGCATACACAGAGTGACTGGGAAAGGTTTCCGGGCCTGGATGTTTCTTAGCAGCCCAGTGGAGCCTGCCGGTACTCGGTGTTCTTGCAGGGAATAGGGTGCCCACGCGAGGTCCTCGCTGTCTTGAAAAGCTTACTAACCTTAAAAGAAAACAGACCTGAAACTAAGGCCTCAAGGCAACTGCTCCAAGCTTCGCTTCGGCAGGGCTAGTCAAGGCTTTACCTTGAGGAAAGGCCTCACGTCAAGTTTCCTTTTAGCTCTAGAGCGTCTCAGGAGAAGCTCCCACCCAGGCTATGAAAGCACGCTGTTGATGTAGAGAACACTCGTTCCCTTCCCAGAGCCCTGCCTACAGTGACTAAAAGCACGTCCTAAAACTGTTTTTTAGGGAGCTTCAGGGCAGCATGAATGGAGCTTTCAAAATGGGAAAGCAAGGCTTGTGCCATAAGGTCCCCGTTTCCAGCGAACACGCAGCCTACCTCCGTGTGATTCCTACCAAGGAAATATACACTCTAGCTACACACTGGTCCCTTCCTTGAATAAAGTTTATTTGGCACGGAGTTCGGCGTGTAGCCAACCGCCTCCCCCAAGGAGCGCTCTAGGTAGGCTATCGGGCTTAGCTTCTTCTAAAACCCTGCAGTGTAAGAGGAAGAGCTGTGCTTTGGTTACAGCAGGAACGCAGGCCGACTTTCTCCTGTAAGGATGGGGTCTTATGGTGTGACTTTGTAGGAGGAATGCGAAGCAGTTTGGGTTTCTCAGTGCCGCTCAGCCTAGGGCAATGAGGCAGATTTGCATGCCATGTAGGACGTGAGAGAACACATTTCCTGGAGCTGTTGGAGTGCTGAGGAAATCTAGCTCTCCCAAGGAAGAGTGCAGTGTGTTGCCCTCCACTCAGCATACACAGAGTGACTGGGAAAGGTTTCCGGGCCTGGATGTTTCTTAGCAGCCCAGTGGAGCCTGCCGGTACTCGGTGTTCTTGCAGGGAATAGGGTGCCCACGCGAGGTCCTCGCTGTCTTGAAAAGCTTACTAACCTTAAAAGAAAACAGACCTGAAACTAAGGCCTCAAGGCAACTGCTCCAAGCTTCGCTTCGGCAGGGCTAGTCAAGGCTTTACCTTGAGGAAAGGCCTCACGTCAAGTTTCCTTTTAGCTCTAGAGCGTCTCAGGAGAAGCTCCCACCCAGGCTATGAAAGCACGCTGTTGATGTAGAGAACACTCGTTCCCTTCCCAGAGCCCTGCCTACAGTGACTAAAAGCACGTCCTAAAACTGTTTTTTAGGGAGCTTCAGGGCAGCATGAATGGAGCTTTCAAAATGGGAAAGCAAGGCTTGTGCCATAAGGTCCCCGTTTCCAGCGAACACGCAGCCTACCTCCGTGTGATTCCTACCAAGGAAATATACACTCTAGCTACACACTGGTCCCTTCCTTGAATAAAGTTTATTTGGCACGGAGTTCGGCGTGTAGCCAACCGCCTCCCCCAAGGAGCGCTCTAGGTAGGCTATCGGGCTTAGCTTCTTCTAAAACCCTGCAGTGTAAGAGGAAGAGCTGTGCTTTGGTTACAGCAGGAACGCAGGCCGACTTTCTCCTGTAAGGATGGGGTCTTATGGTGTGACTTTGTAGGAGGAATGCGAAGCAGTTTGGGTTTCTCAGTGCCGCTCAGCCTAGGGCAATGAGGCAGATTTGCATGCCATGTAGGACGTGAGAGAACACATTTCCTGGAGCTGTTGGAGTGCTGAGGAAATCTAGCTCTCCCAAGGAAGAGTGCAGTGTGTTGCCCTCCACTCAGCATACACAGAGTGACTGGGAAAGGTTTCCGGGCCTGGATGTTTCTTAGCAGCCCAGTGGAGCCTGCCGGTACTCGGTGTTCTTGCAGGGAATAGGGTGCCCACGCGAGGTCCTCGCTGTCTTGAAAAGCTTACTAACCTTAAAAGAAAACAGACCTGAAACTAAGGCCTCAAGGCAACTGCTCCAAGCTTCGCTTCGGCAGGGCTAGTCAAGGCTTTACCTTGAGGAAAGGCCTCACGTCAAGTTTCCTTTTAGCTCTAGAGCGTCTCAGGAGAAGCTCCCACCCTGGCTATGAAAGCACGCTGTTGATGTAAGAACACTCGTTCCCTTCCGAGAGCCCTGCCTACAGTGACTAAAAGCACGTCCTAAAACTGTTTTTTAGGTAGCTTCAGGGCAGCATGAATGGAGCTTTCAAAATGGGAAAGCAAGGCTTGTGCCATAAGGTCCCCGTTTCCAGCGAACACGCAGCCTACCTCCGTGTGATTCCTACCAAGGAAATATACACTCTAGCTACACACTGGTCCCTTCCTTGAATAAAGTTTATTTGGCACGGAGTTCGGCGTGTAGCCAACCGCCTCCCCCAAGGAGCGCTCTAGGTAGGCTATCGGGCTTAGCTTCTTCTAAAACCCTGCAGTGTAAGAGGAAGAGCTGTGCTTTGGTTACAGCAGGAACGCAGGCCGACTTTCTCCTGTAAGGATGGGGTCTTATGGTGTGACTTTGTAGGAGGAATGCGAAGCAGTTTGGCTTTCTCAGTGCCGCTCAGCCTAGGGCAATGAGGCAGATTTGCATGCCATGTAGGACGTGAGAGAACACATTTCCTGGAGCTGTTGGAGTGCTGAGGAAATCTAGCTCTCCCAAGGAAGAGTGCAGTGTGTTGCCCTCCACTCAGCATACACAGAGTGACTGGGAAAGGTTTCCGGGCCTGGATGTTTCTTAGCAGCCCAGTGGAGCCTGCCGGTACTCGGTGTTCTTGCAGGGAATAGGGTGCCCACGCGAGGTCCTCGCTGTCTTGAAAAGCTTACTAACCTTAAAAGAAAACAGACCTGAAACTAAGGCCTCAAGGCAACTGCTCCAAGCTTCGCTTCGGCAGGGCTAGTCAAGGCTTTACCTTGAGGAAAGGCCTCACGTCAAGTTTCCTTTTAGCTCTAGAGCGTCTCAGGAGAAGCTCCCACTCAGGCTATGAAAGCACGCTGTTGATGTAGAGAACACTCGTTCCCTTCCCAGAGCCCTGCCTACAGTGACTAAAAGCACGTCCTAAAACTGTTTTTTAGGGAGCTTCAGGGCAGCATGAATGGAGCTTTCAAAATGGGAAAGCAAGGCTTGTGCCATAAGGTCCCCGTTTCCAGCGAACACGCAGCCTACCTCCGTGTGATTCCTACCAAGGAAATATACACTCTAGCTACACACTGGTCCCTTCCTTGAATAAAGTTTATTTGGCACGGAGTTCGGCGTGTAGCCAACCGCCTCCCCCAAGGAGCGCTCTAGGTAGGCTATCGGGCTTAGCTTCTTCTAAAACCCTGCAGTGTAAGAGGAAGAGCTGTGCTTTGGTTACAGCAGGAACGCAGGCCGACTTTCTCCTGTAAGGATGGGGTCTTATGGTGTGACTTTGTAGGAGGAATGCGAAGCAGTTTGGGTTTCTCAGTGCCGCTCAGCCTAGGGCAATGAGGCAGATTTGCATGCCATGTAGGACGTGAGAGAACACATTTCCTGGAGCTGTTGGAGTGCTGAGGAAATCTAGCTCTCCCAAGGAAGAGTGCAGTGTGTTGCCCTCCACTCAGCATACACAGAGTGACTGGGAAAGGTTTCCGGGCCTGGATGTTTCTTAGCAGCCCAGTGGAGCCTGCCGGTACTCGGTGTTCTTGCAGGGAATAGGGTGCCCACGCGAGGTCCTCGCTGTCTTGAAAAGCTTACTAACCTTAAAAGAAAACAGACCTGAAACTAAGGCCTCAAGGCAACTGCTCCAAGCTTCGCTTCGGCAGGGCTAGTCAAGGCTTTACCTTGAGGAAAGGCCTCACGTCAAGTTTCCTTTTAGCTCTAGAGCGTCTCAGGAGAAGCTCCCACCCAGGCTATGAAAGCACGCTGTTGATGTAGAGAACACTCGTTCCCTTCCCAGAGCCCTGCCTACAGTGACTAAAAGCACGTCCTAAAACTGTTTTTTAGGGAGCTTCAGGGCAGCATGAATGGAGCTTTCAAAATGGGAAAGCAAGGCTTGTGCCATAAGGTCCCCGTTTCCAGCGAACACGCAGCCTACCTCCGTGTGATTCCTACCAAGGAAATATACACTCTAGCTACACACTGGTCCCTTCCTTGAATAAAGTTTATTTGGCACGGAGTTCGGCGTGTAGCCAACCGCCTCCCCCAAGGAGCGCTCTAGGTAGGCTATCGGGCTTAGCTTCTTCTAAAACCCTGCAGTGTAAGAGGAAGAGCTGTGCTTTGGTTACAGCAGGAACGCAGGCCGACTTTCTCCTGTAAGGATGGGGTCTTATGGTGTGACTTTGTAGGAGGAATGCGAAGCAGTTTGGCTTTCTCAGTGCCGCTCAGCCTAGGGCAATGAGGCAGATTTGCATGCCATGTAGGACGTGAGAGAACACATTTCCTGGAGCTGTTGGAGTGCTGAGGAAATCTAGCTCTCCCAAGGAAGAGTGCAGTGTGTTGCCCTCCACTCAGCATACACAGAGTGACTGGGAAAGGTTTCCGGGCCTGGATGTTTCTTAGCAGCCCAGTGGAGCCTGCCGGTACTCGGTGTTCTTGCAGGGAATAGGGTGCCCACGCGAGGTCCTCGCTGTCTTGAAAAGCTTACTAACCTTAAAAGAAAACAGACCTGAAACTAAGGCCTCAAGGCAACTGCTCCAAGCTTCGCTTCGGCAGGGCTAGTCAAGGCTTTACCTTGAGGAAAGGCCTCACGTCAAGTTTCCTTTTAGCTCTAGAGCGTCTCAGGAGAAGCTCCCACCCAGGCTATGAAAGCACGCTGTTGATGTAGAGAACACTCGTTCCCTTCCCAGAGCCCTGCCTACAGTGACTAAAAGCACGTCCTAAAACTGTTTTTTAGGGAGCTTCAGGGCAGCATGAATGGAGCTTTCAAAATGGGAAAGCAAGGCTTGTGCCATAAGGTCCCCGTTTCCAGCGAACACGCAGCCTACCTCCGTGTGATTCCTACCAAGGAAATATACACTCTAGCTACACACTGGTCCCTTCCTTGAATAAAGTTTATTTGGCACGGAGTTCGGCGTGTAGCCAACCGCCTCCCCCAAGGAGCGCTCTAGGTAGGCTATCGGGCTTAGCTTCTTCTAAAACCCTGCAGTGTAAGAGGAAGAGCTGTGCTTTGGTTACAGCAGGAACGCAGGCCGACTTTCTCCTGTAAGGATGGGGTCTTATGGTGTGACTTTGTAGGAGGAATGCGAAGCAGTTTGGGTTTCTCAGTGCCGCTCAGCCTAGGGCAATGAGGCAGATTTGCATGCCATGTAGGACGTGAGAGAACACATTTCCTGGAGCTGTTGGAGTGCTGAGGAAATCTAGCTCTCCCAAGGAAGAGTGCAGTGTGTTGCCCTCCACTCAGCATACACAGAGTGACTGGGAAAGGTTTCCGGGCCTGGATGTTTCTTAGCAGCCCAGTGGAGCCTGCCGGTACTCGGTGTTCTTGCAGGGAATAGGGTGCCCACGCGAGGTCCTCGCTGTCTTGAAAAGCTTACTAACCTTAAAAGAAAACAGACCTGAAACTAAGGCCTCAAGGCAACTGCTCCAAGCTTCGCTTCGGCAGGGCTAGTCAAGGCTTTACCTTGAGGAAAGGCCTCACGTCAAGTTTCCTTTTAGCTCTAGAGCGTCTCAGGAGAAGCTCCCACCCAGGCTATGAAAGCACGCTGTTGATGTAGAGAACACTCGTTCCCTTCCCAGAGCCCTGCCTACAGTGACTAAAAGCACGTCCTAAAACTGTTTTTTAGGTAGCTTCAGGGCAGCATGAATGGAGCTTTCAAAATGGGAAAGCAAGGCTTGTGCCATAAGGTCCCCGTTTCCAGCGAACACGCAGCCTACCTCCGTGTGATTCCTACCAAGGAAATATACACTCTAGCTACACACTGGTCCCTTCCTTGAATAAAGTTTATTTGGCACGGAGTTCGGCGTGTAGCCAACCGCCTCCCCCAAGGAGCGCTCTAGGTAGGCTATCGGGCTTAGCTTCTTCTAAAACCCTGCAGTGTAAGAGGAAGAGCTGTGCTTTGGTTACAGCAGGAACGCAGGCCGACTTTCTCCTGTAAGGATGGGGTCTTATGGTGTGACTTTGTAGGAGGAATGCGAAGCAGTTTGGGTTTCTCAGTGCCGCTCAGCCTAGGGCAATGAGGCAGATTTGCATGCCATGTAGGACGTGAGAGAACACATTTCCTGGAGCTGTTGGAGTGCTGAGGAAATCTAGCTCTCCCAAGGAAGAGTGCAGTGTGTTGCCCTCCACTCAGCATACACAGAGTGACTGGGAAAGGTTTCCGGGCCTGGATGTTTCTTAGCAGCCCAGTGGAGCCTGCCGGTACTCGGTGTTCTTGCAGGGAATAGGGTGCCCACGCGAGGTCCTCGCTGTCTTGAAAAGCTTACTAACCTTAAAAGAAAACAGACCTGAAACTAAGGCCTCAAGGCAACTGCTCCAAGCTTCGCTTCGGCAGGGCTAGTCAAGGCTTTACCTTGAGGAAAGGCCTCACGTCAAGTTTCCTTTTAGCTCTAGAGCGTCTCAGGAGAAGCTCCCACCCAGGCTATGAAAGCACGCTGTTGATGTAGAGAACACTCGTTCCCTTCCCAGAGCCCTGCCTACAGTGACTAAAAGCACGTCCTAAAACTGTTTTTTAGGGAGCTTCAGGGCAGCATGAATGGAGCTTTCAAAATGGGAAAGCAAGGCTTGTGCCATAAGGTCCCCGTTTCCAGCGAACACGCAGCCTACCTCCGTGTGATTCCTACCAAGGAAATATACACTCTAGCTACACACTGGTCCCTTCCTTGAATAAAGTTTATTTGGCACGGAGTTCGGCGTGTAGCCAACCGCCTCCCCCAAGGAGCGCTCTAGGTAGGCTATCGGGCTTAGCTTCTTCTAAAACCCTGCAGTGTAAGAGGAAGAGCTGTGCTTTGGTTACAGCAGGAACGCAGGCCGACTTTCTCCTGTAAGGATGGGGTCTTATGGTGTGACTTTGTAGGAGGAATGCGAAGCAGTTTGGGTTTCTCAGTGCCGCTCAGCCTAGGGCAATGAGGCAGATTTGCATGCCATGTAGGACGTGAGAGAACACATTTCCTGGAGCTGTTGGAGTGCTGAGGAAATCTAGCTCTCCCAAGGAAGAGTGCAGTGTGTTGCCCTCCACTCAGCATACACAGAGTGACTGGGAAAGGTTTCCGGGCCTGGATGTTTCTTAGCAGCCCAGTGGAGCCTGCCGGTACTCGGTGTTCTTGCAGGGAATAGGGTGCCCACGCGAGGTCCTCGCTGTCTTGAAAAGCTTACTAACCTTAAAAGAAAACAGACCTGAAACTAAGGCCTCAAGGCAACTGCTCCAAGCTTCGCTTCGGCAGGGCTAGTCAAGGCTTTACCTTGAGGAAAGGCCTCACGTCAAGTTTCCTTTTAGCTCTAGAGCGTCTCAGGAGAAGCTCCCACCCAGGCTATGAAAGCACGCTGTTGATGTAGAGAACACTCGTTCCCTTCCCAGAGCCCTGCCTACAGTGACTAAAAGCACGTCCTAAAACTGTTTTTTAGGGAGCTTCAGGGCAGCATGAATGGAGCTTTCAAAATGGGAAAGCAAGGCTTGTGCCATAAGGTCCCCGTTTCCAGCGAACACGCAGCCTACCTCCGTGTGATTCCTACCAAGGAAATATACACTCTAGCTACACACTGGTCCCTTCCTTGAATAAAGTTTATTTGGCACGGAGTTCGGCGTGTAGCCAACCGCCTCCCCCAAGGAGCGCTCTAGGTAGGCTATCGGGCTTAGCTTCTTCTAAAACCCTGCAGTGTAAGAGGAAGAGCTGTGCTTTGGTTACAGCAGGAACGCAGGCCGACTTTCTCCTGTAAGGATGGGGTCTTATGGTGTGACTTTGTAGGAGGAATGCGAAGCAGTTTGGGTTTCTCAGTGCCGCTCAGCCTAGGGCAATGAGGCAGATTTGCATGCCATGTAGGACGTGAGAGAACACATTTCCTGGAGCTGTTGGAGTGCTGAGGAAATCTAGCTCTCCCAAGGAAGAGTGCAGTGTGTTGCCCTCCACTCAGCATACACAGAGTGACTGGGAAAGGTTTCCGGGCCTGGATGTTTCTTAGCAGCCCAGTGGAGCCTGCCGGTACTCGGTGTTCTTGCAGGGAATAGGGTGCCCACGCGAGGTCCTCGCTGTCTTGAAAAGCTTACTAACCTTAAAAGAAAACAGACCTGAAACTAAGGCCTCAAGGCAACTGCTCCAAGCTTCGCTTCGGCAGGGCTAGTCAAGGCTTTACCTTGAGGAAAGGCCTCACGTCAAGTTTCCTTTTAGCTCTAGAGCGTCTCAGGAGAAGCTCCCACCCAGGCTATGAAAGCACGCTGTTGATGTAGAGAACACTCGTTCCCTTCCCAGAGCCCTGCCTACAGTGACTAAAAGCACGTCCTAAAACTGTTTTTTAGGGAGCTTCAGGGCAGCATGAATGGAGCTTTCAAAATGGGAAAGCAAGGCTTGTGCCATAAGGTCCCCGTTTCCAGCGAACACGCAGCCTACCTCCGTGTGATTCCTACCAAGGAAATATACACTCTAGCTACACACTGGTCCCTTCCTTGAATAAAGTTTATTTGGCACGGAGTTCGGCGTGTAGCCAACCGCCTCCCCCAAGGAGCGCTCTAGGTAGGCTATCGGGCTTAGCTTCTTCTAAAACCCTGCAGTGTAAGAGGAAGAGCTGTGCTTTGGTTACAGCAGGAACGCAGGCCGACTTTCTCCTGTAAGGATGGGGTCTTATGGTGTGACTTTGTAGGAGGAATGCGAAGCAGTTTGGGTTTCTCAGTGCCGCTCAGCCTAGGGCAATGAGGCAGATTTGCATGCCATGTAGGACGTGAGAGAACACATTTCCTGGAGCTGTTGGAGTGCTGAGGAAATCTAGCTCTCCCAAGGAAGAGTGCAGTGTGTTGCCCTCCACTCAGCATACACAGAGTGACTGGGAAAGGTTTCCGGGCCTGGATGTTTCTTAGCAGCCCAGTGGAGCCTGCCGGTACTCGGTGTTCTTGCAGGGAATAGGGTGCCCACGCGAGGTCCTCGCTGTCTTGAAAAGCTTACTAACCTTAAAAGAAAACAGACCTGAAACTAAGGCCTCAAGGCAACTGCTCCAAGCTTCGCTTCGGCAGGGCTAGTCAAGGCTTTACCTTGAGGAAAGGCCTCACGTCAAGTTTCCTTTTAGCTCTAGAGCGTCTCAGGAGAAGCTCCCACCCAGGCTATGAAAGCACGCTGTTGATGTAGAGAACACTCGTTCCCTTCCCAGAGCCCTGCCTACAGTGACTAAAAGCACGTCCTAAAACTGTTTTTTAGGGAGCTTCAGGGCAGCATGAATGGAGCTTTCAAAATGGGAAAGCAAGGCTTGTGCCATAAGGTCCCCGTTTCCAGCGAACACGCAGCCTACCTCCGTGTGATTCCTACCAAGGAAATATACACTCTAGCTACACACTGGTCCCTTCCTTGAATAAAGTTTATTTGGCACGGAGTTCGGCGTGTAGCCAACCGCCTCCCCCAAGGAGCGCTCTAGGTAGGCTATCGGGCTTAGCTTCTTCTAAAACCCTGCAGTGTAAGAGGAAGAGCTGTGCTTTGGTTACAGCAGGAACGCAGGCCGACTTTCTCCTGTAAGGATGGGGTCTTATGGTGTGACTTTGTAGGAGGAATGCGAAGCAGTTTGGGTTTCTCAGTGCCGCTCAGCCTAGGGCAATGAGGCAGATTTGCATGCCATGTAGGACGTGAGAGAACACATTTCCTGGAGCTGTTGGAGTGCTGAGGAAATCTAGCTCTCCCAAGGAAGAGTGCAGTGTGTTGCCCTCCACTCAGCATACACAGAGTGACTGGGAAAGGTTTCCGGGCCTGGATGTTTCTTAGCAGCCCAGTGGAGCCTGCCGGTACTCGGTGTTCTTGCAGGGAATAGGGTGCCCACGCGAGGTCCTCGCTGTCTTGAAAAGCTTACTAACCTTAAAAGAAAACAGACCTGAAACTAAGGCCTCAAGGCAACTGCTCCAAGCTTCGCTTCGGCAGGGCTAGTCAAGGCTTTACCTTGAGGAAAGGGCTCACGTCAAGTTTCCTTTTAGCTCTAGAGCGTCTCAGGAGAAGCTCCCACCCAGGCTATGAAAGCACGCTGTTGATGTAGAGAACACTCGTTCCCTTCCCAGAGCCCTGCCTACAGTGACTAAAAGCACGTCCTAAAACTGTTTTTTAGGGAGCTTCAGGGCAGCATGAATGGAGCTTTCAAAATGGGAAAGCAAGGCTTGTGCCATAAGGTCCCCGTTTCCAGCGAACACGCAGCCTACCTCCGTGTGATTCCTACCAAGGAAATATACACTCTAGCTACACACTGGTCCCTTCCTTGAATAAAGTTTATTTGGCACGGAGTTCGGCGTGTAGCCAACCGCCTCCCCCAAGGAGCGCTCTAGGTAGGCTATCGGGCTTAGCTTCTTCTAAAACCCTGCAGTGTAAGAGGAAGAGCTGTGCTTTGGTTACAGCAGGAACGCAGGCCGACTTTCTCCTGTAAGGATGGGGTCTTATGGTGTGACTTTGTAGGAGGAATGCGAAGCAGTTTGGGTTTCTCAGTGCCGCTCAGCCTAGGGCAATGAGGCAGATTTGCATGCCATGTAGGACGTGAGAGAACACATTTCCTGGAGCTGTTGGAGTGCTGAGGAAATCTAGCTCTCCCAAGGAAGAGTGCAGTGTGTTGCCCTCCACTCAGCATACACAGAGTGACTGGGAAAGGTTTCCGGGCCTGGATGTTTCTTAGCAGCCCAGTGGAGCCTGCCGGTACTCGGTGTTCTTGCAGGGAATAGGGTGCCCACGCGAGGTCCTCGCTGTCTTGAAAAGCTTACTAACCTTAAAAGAAAACAGACCTGAAACTAAGGCCTCAAGGCAACTGCTCCAAGCTTCGCTTCGGCAGGGCTAGTCAAGGCTTTACCTTGAGGAAAGGCCTCACGTCAAGTTTCCTTTTAGCTCTAGAGCGTCTCAGGAGAAGCTCCCACCCAGGCTATGAAAGCACGCTGTTGATGTAGAGAACACTCGTTCCCTTCCCAGAGCCCTGCCTACAGTGACTAAAAGCACGTCCTAAAACTGTTTTTTAGGGAGCTTCAGGGCAGCATGAATGGAGCTTTCAAAATGGGAAAGCAAGGCTTGTGCCATAAGGTCCCCGTTTCCAGCGAACACGCAGCCTACCTCCGTGTGATTCCTACCAAGGAAATATACACTCTAGCTACACACTGGTCCCTTCCTTGAATAAAGTTTATTTGGCACGGAGTTCGGCGTGTAGCCAACCGCCTCCCCCAAGGAGCGCTCTAGGTAGGCTATCGGGCTTAGCTTCTTCTAAAACCCTGCAGTGTAAGAGGAAGAGCTGTGCTTTGGTTACAGCAGGAACGCAGGCCGACTTTCTCCTGTAAGGATGGGGTCTTATGGTGTGACTTTGTAGGAGGAATTGCGAAGCAGTTTGGGTTTCTCAGTGCCGCTCAGCCTAGGGCAATGAGGCAGATTTGCATGCCATGTAGGACGTGAGAGAACACATTTCCTGGAGCTGTTGGAGTGCTGAGGAAATCTAGCTCTCCCAAGGAAGAGTGCAGTGTGTTGCCCTCCACTCAGCATACACAGAGTGACTGGGAAAGGTTTCCGGGCCTGGATGTTTCTTAGCAGCCCAGTGGAGCCTGCCGGTACTCGGTGTTCTTGCAGGGAATAGGGTGCCCACGCGAGGTCCTCGCTGTCTTGAAAAGCTTACTAACCTTAAAAGAAAACAGACCTGAAACTAAGGCCTCAAGGCAACTGCTCCAAGCTTCGCTTCGGCAGGGCTAGTCAAGGCTTTACCTTGAGGAAAGGCCTCACGTCAAGTTTCCTTTTAGCTCTAGAGCGTCTCAGGAGAAGCTCCCACCCAGGCTATGAAAGCACGCTGTTGATGTAGAGAACACTCGTTCCCTTCCCAGAGCCCTGCCTACAGTGACTAAAAGCACGTCCTAAAACTGTTTTTTAGGGAGCTTCAGGGCAGCATGAATGGAGCTTTCAAAATGGGAAAGCAAGGCTTGTGCCATAAGGTCCCCGTTTCCAGCGAACACGCAGCCTACCTCCGTGTGATTCCTACCAAGGAAATATACACTCTAGCTACACACTGGTCCCTTCCTTGAATAAAGTTTATTTGGCACGGAGTTCGGCGTGTAGCCAACCGCCTCCCCCAAGGAGCGCTCTAGGTAGGCTATCGGGCTTAGCTTCTTCTAAAACCCTGCAGTGTAAGAGGAAGAGCTGTGCTTTGGTTACAGCAGGAACGCAGGCCGACTTTCTCCTGTAAGGATGGGGTCTTATGGTGTGACTTTGTAGGAGGAATGCGAAGCAGTTTGGCTTTCTCAGTGCCGCTCAGCCTAGGGCAATGAGGCAGATTTGCATGCCATGTAGGACGTGAGAGAACACATTTCCTGGAGCTGTTGGAGTGCTGAGGAAATCTAGCTCTCCCAAGGAAGAGTGCAGTGTGTTGCCCTCCACTCAGCATACACAGAGTGACTGGGAAAGGTTTCCGGGCCTGGATGTTTCTTAGCAGCCCAGTGGAGCCTGCCGGTACTCGGTGTTCTTGCAGGGAATAGGGTGCCCACGCGAGGTCCTCGCTGTCTTGAAAAGCTTACTAACCTTAAAAGAAAACAGACCTGAAACTAAGGCCTCAAGGCAACTGCTCCAAGCTTCGCTTCGGCAGGGCTAGTCAAGGCTTTACCTTGAGGAAAGGCCTCACGTCAAGTTTCCTTTTAGCTCTAGAGCGTCTCAGGAGAAGCTCCCACCCAGGCTATGAAAGCACGCTGTTGATGTAGAGAACACTCGTTCCCTTCCCAGAGCCCTGCCTACAGTGACTAAAAGCACGTCCTAAAACTGTTTTTTAGGGAGCTTCAGGGCAGCATGAATGGAGCTTTCAAAATGGGAAAGCAAGGCTTGTGCCATAAGGTCCCCGTTTCCAGCGAACACGCAGCCTACCTCCGTGTGATTCCTACCAAGGAAATATACACTCTAGCTACACACTGGTCCCTTCCTTGAATAAAGTTTATTTGGCACGGAGTTCGGCGTGTAGCCAACCGCCTCCCCCAAGGAGCGCTCTAGGTAGGCTATCGGGCTTAGCTTCTTCTAAAACCCTGCAGTGTAAGAGGAAGAGCTGTGCTTTGGTTACAGCAGGAACGCAGGCCGACTTTCTCCTGTAAGGATGGGGTCTTATGGTGTGACTTTGTAGGAGGAATGCGAAGCAGTTTGGGTTTCTCAGTGCCGCTCAGCCTAGGGCAATGAGGCAGATTTGCATGCCATGTAGGACGTGAGAGAACACATTTCCTGGAGCTGTTGGAGTGCTGAGGAAATCTAGCTCTCCCAAGGAAGAGTGCAGTGTGTTGCCCTCCACTCAGCATACACAGAGTGACTGGGAAAGGTTTCCGGGCCTGGATGTTTCTTAGCAGCCCAGTGGAGCCTGCCGGTACTCGGTGTTCTTGCAGGGAATAGGGTGCCCACGCGAGGTCCTCGCTGTCTTGAAAAGC